>NC_088397.1:40815807-40865334 GCF_034236695.1 Oncorhynchus nerka
ACCTCTCCTTAATGCAACCGCTGTGTCAGATTTTTTTTAAACTTCATGGAAAAAGCAAACCATGCAATAATCTGAGACGGCGCTCAGAACAATAATCAAATTAGCCGCCATGTTGGAGTCAACAGAAACAAGAAATTACATGATACATTTTCCCTTACCTTTGATGATCTTCATCAGAATGCCCTCCCAGGAATCGCAGGTCCACATTAAATGTTTGTTTTGTTCGATAATGTCCGTAATTTATGTCCAAATACCTCCTTTTGTTAGCGCGTTTGGTATACATATCCAAACGCTCGTTCTGGTCGAGCGTTACTTTGGATATAAACTTCAAAAAGTTATTTTACAGGTCGAAGAAACATTTCAAACTAAGTACAGAATCATTCATTACGATGTTCTTATCATATATCAATATATTCAATAAATATTCAATAAAGTTCCAGAATTCCTTTGTGTCTTGAGGAGCAACGGAACGCGAGTGGATATCATGTGGAATGCGCATGACCAGGAAATGGCTGACTGCCAGACACATGGCTCATTCTGCTCTTATTCAGTCCCACAACACAGTAGAAGCCTCATTCAAATTTCTATAGACAGTTTACATCTAGTGGAAGCCCTAGAAAGTGCAACTTCATTCATATCTCAATGGGATTTCAATTGGAACTGTGTTGAAAATCTACCAACCTCAGATTTCTCACTTCCTGTTTTAATTTCTTCTCGGGTTTTAGCCTGCCGTGTTCTGTTATACTCACAGACATCATTCAAACAGTTTTAGAAACTTCAGAGTTTTTTCCATCCAATACTAATAATAATATGCATATATTAGCAACTGAGACTGAGGAGCAGGCCATTTACTCTGGGCACCTTATTCATCCAAGCTACTCAATACTGCCCCCAGCCATAAGAAGTTAAGAACAAATTCTTATTTACAATTACGGCCTACCCCAGCCAAACCCTAACGACACTGGGCCAATTGTGCACCACCCTGTGGGACTCCCAATCACAGCCGGTTGTGATACAGCCTGGAATAGAACAAGGTCTGTAGTGACAACTCTAGCGCTGAGATGCAGTGCCTTAGACTCCTGCACCACTTGGGAGACCATTTAAAAGCCATTGAAAAGCCATTTAAAATGGCATTGTCTGCTGTATAGTTCCCTGTGCCATAGTGGGCCTTTGATTGAATCCGCCTAAATCAGGACGCTAGTCAATGTGAGCACTGTGTGAAGTCAGAGGTAAAAAACAGTCAAATCCATTAGGCAACTCGGTTCTAAACAAGTAGGAACGTGCACCTGGTTTTACAACCTGCTCTCAGAGCATTTCATATTATTCCGTATCTAAATCCGAGATACTAATTTAGTATGATATGTTGCGTTTGGTATGGTTACACAAGACAGATGGTTACTAAAGGCAAAAACGAAAGGAGGGTGGTTGGTCGGAGTGGATGTGTGGGTGTATAACGCAAACGTCTAGCAACCCAAAGGTTTCAAGTTGGAATCTCATCACAGGGACAACTTTAGAATTTTAGTTAACCCTTTCCCCTAACCCTAACCCTTTTAGCTAACCCTTCCCCTAACTCCTAAACTTAACCCCCAACCATAATCCCTAGCCTAACTAGCGTTAGCAAGCTAGCTAACATTAGCCACCTAGCTAGAATTTGTAACTTTAAGTTTTGCAAATGTGTAACATATTGTACGTTTTTAGATACCCATTTCATGTCATATGTTATGAATTCCAATTCATATAATATGTTATGAATTGGAATTCATAACATATGATATGAAATGGGTGATGGACATCCATAAATTAATAGATACCATACCTATTATTCTGTATGACACTCCATCATACTGAATGGAGTATCTTGGTTACGTACAGAATAATATGAAATGCTCTGTGACCAGGTTGGGTTTTAGCTTGAATAAAGTTTGTTGCATTGTCAAGATTTACTGATTGAACAATGATATGCTGCAGAACTCCTGACATCAATATGGCTGTATAGTTGTTCATTGATGTTGGTCAGAAAGGCCTTATCTACGTTTTGCATAATCATAATTCGATCTAGTCACATTTATCATAAATGTAATTTTGAGGATGTCTGAAGGAGACGAGGATAGATAAAATAACTATAATTGTAATTGCAGGACACTGCTTGTGATTGTTCGTAGTGCTAAAAAGAGATTAAGTGAAAAGTGTGCTGTTCGACTTCAGATGAATGCTGGTGAAATTGACTGATTACAGCTTCATAGCACACAACCGGGGCAAAGGCTACCTTGTTATACTGTTCCATACTGTCAGACGATGCTATCTTGATGCAAACGGACTGTATTCCATAATCTCATATTTTCTAAGGAGTCGGTCTTTTACATCAGTTTGGACATTGTGTTATATCAGTATGCACCATGTTGAGACAACCTGGTAGGAGTAATGGGACATTTGTGAAGATACAAATAGAGAAGAGCTCCTCCTAGGGCTTTATGCCCTACATCCTACTGTACACACCAGTGTTATGAATCTGGATGATAAGAAGGCCTTTCTCATGTTCTTGTCTTAGAGGAAGTCTACTTAATTTTACCCCTACCCTCTGAAGAGAGTACAGATGACGTATCTTAACTTGATAACCCTGTTGTTGTAGGAATTGTCCTTCACAGCAGGATATGATAGGTGTATTCAAGGTTTAAAAAGGCTTCTTAAGTTTGTAGTTTCCATTTTAAAATGTCAGACGAAAAATGTATCAACCCCTACAAATATATATTCATTACAATAAGTCACATTTCCTGTTGCTTCAGGGTTATTTTCCTGCTGTAGCAAACTTGCTCAAATTAAGATCCTACATCTGTAGGTGTTAAAGGCTATAAATACTTACAGGTGGGAGAGCAACAGACTGAGTGTATTACACATTGGCTTTGGTGTAGCACTGCTTATGAGAGAGGTTGAGTCTCCAGATGAAGGATGACAGAGAACATTGTAGCTTTTCAATCCAATTCCTCTTTTCCCAGTGTTCACCTCCCACTGAATGCTCTAATCCAGCCATCCATCCATTCCCCTTACTGTGACTAGAGCTGCACTGGGCAAACCTCCCCACTCGCATCGCATACAGCAGCCACAACTCCACACAACTGAAAATTAGAGCCCCTTTCAAAAGGACTCGCTGGAGTTGAATGTGTAAAGTGTGTGTGTGTGTGTGTGTGTGTGTGTGTGTGTGTGTGTGTGTGTGTGTGTGTGTGTGTGTGCGTGCGTGCGTGCGTGCGTGCGTGCGTGCGTGCGTGCGTGCGTGCGTGCGCGCGTGTGCGTGTGCGTGTGTGTGTGTTTTTTTAAATGTGTATTTCTCTCCTTGGTGAAGCAAGAAGTGAACATGGTTGAATATGATTAGGAGAGACCTGGGTTGGTTGTCACATGGGTTGGTTGTCACAATGCTTCTTACACAAAATTCAGAGGGTGTTGTGTAATAATTTCAAGATAAAAATGTGTGACCTCTGTAGGAGAGATCCACGTGGTCAATTCAGGTCAGGATCACAAAACATTGAGGTGAGAGGAACTTTTTAACGGGTCAAAAGTAAATATTCACATGATTGTAATTTCTTTAATAAATATGTCTATGGTGGGAGTATCCATAAACAATTACTTTGATTGAAAAGAGAAAAGGGAGAGCTTTATTTCAAGCACATTTGTGAGTTGCTAGCTTAAGTCATGTGATAGCTAGGAACATAGTTGCCATTGTGGGTGGTTGTCACATTGATGCTGGGGTTGGTTGTCACCATCCTCATTGTAACAATTAATTTTGTTTCATTTATTGACCATTTTAAACACAGTGAAAAAACACGCGTTGATACAGTACAGTGCTATTCAAATAATCGAGAGTAAACTTATTTCAATTGTGGTCCTTCTCAAAAGACATAAACAAAATATACACAAGAATACAACATGAAAATAAAATGCATCTCATCAATAGGGAGAAAACTGTGAAAGGAATAAAATAGATGACCAAGTAATGCTCATTGAACAATTATGCTTTCTTTAATCCTGTGCAGTTTTAAATAATTTTGCCCATAAACCATTTCTTAAGGTTTATCTTAAAACTCCCTAGCGTAGGGATGGATTTTATATAGTTTGGTACACCATTCCATTCCTCTGCACCAATAGAGTACAGTAATGTACTCTAATGTACAAACCTGTAAAAGATAGACGTCTGATTGGTTCAGATTTGGTCTGGACATTCATTTGACATTCTCCTATGAACTTCACATGTTGGCACACACACACACACACACACTGTTATTTTTTGAAAAAGCATTCCTTGTTTCAATTGACTAAAGTACTTATTACATTTTTCTCCACATAACAGATAATAAAACAAAAAGTAACTAACTATTGATATGACAATTTGAGTGGAGTAAGAACTCAAATGTCAAATCAAATACTGTGTTGAATTTTTACAGAAATAATGTTTCATCAAGTAAAGCCTTTACTTTTTTCTTAAACTTTTTAAATTGTGAAGCACAAGAAAAACATCACAAATCAACAAGAAAAACAGTTACATTCCTCCACAAATAATTCCCCAATCAGTACTCTAAACTGCCAAACGGCACCCAAAGGTTTAAGAGTAGTAGCAGCTGCACTTGATAAATTATATCACCATAATTGTCACGACTCCCGCCGAAGTCGGTCCCTCTCCTTGATCGGGCAGTGTTCGGCGGTTGACGTCGACGGTCTTCTAGCCATCGCCGCTCCACCTTTCATTTTCCATTTGTTTTGTCATGTTTTTCCGCACACCTGGATTACATCTCCTCATTACTACATGTATATTATCCTCTGTTCCCCCATGTCTGTGTGTGGTATTGTTAGATTCGTTACGTTACGTGTGTGACGCTACAGGCTGGTTTTGCGCCGGGTATTGTTTGTAACACGTTGTTTGGTTACTCATACCATTTTTGTGTATTTGTGCGCTTTCTTTTTCCTTGGGCCGGAGTGTTGTGACGCAGTACGGCTGTTTTCCTCTGCCTAAATAAAGTGTGCCTGTTCACTCATCTCTGCTCTCCTGCACCTGACTTCCTTCGACCAGTTGCGCTCACTCTGACAATAATCAAGGACAGATAAAAGGGTTCATTGAATAATCTGCTTCCTACTAAGGCATGATCTGTTTCTGTAGAAAAAGCCAACATTAAATCTTAACTTCAGCTATATATGTATTTTTTAAACGTCAAATCAATATCAATCCAAATGCGGGAAAACGTTCAATTGGAGAAGCATCTAATGAATGAACATGTAATTCATCTGAAACATTCTTACGAGAGTTTAAAAACATGTATTTCATTTTGCCCCATTTTTAATTACTTTATTTTATTTCACCTTTATTTAACCAGGTAGGCCAATTGAGAACAAGTTCTCATTTACAACTGCGAAATGGCCAGGATAAAGCAAAGCAGTGCGAAACAAACACAGAGTTAGACATGGGATAAACAAATATCCAGTCAATAGCACACTAGAAAAATCTATATACAGTGTGTGCAAATGAAGTAAGATTAGGGAGGTAAGGCAATACATAGGCCATAGTGGCAAAATAATTACAATTCAGCAATTAAACATTGGAGTGATATATGAGCAGAAGACGAATGTGGGTGCAAAGGAGCAAAAATAAATAACAATATGATGAGGTAGTTTGGTTATGTACAGGTGCAATGATCTGTAAGCTGCTCTGACAGCTGATGCTTAAAGATAGTGAGGGAGATATGTGTCTCCAGCTTTTTGCAAATGGTTCCAGTCATTGACAGCAGAGAACTGGAAGGAAAGGCGGCCAAAGGAGGAGTTGGCATTGGGGTTGCCAGTGAAATATACCTGCTGGAGCGCATGCTACGGGTGGGTGCTGCTATGGTGACCAATAAGCTGAGATAAGGCAGGGCTTTACCTAGCGAAGACTTATAGATCACCTGGAGCCAGTGGGTTTGGCGACGAATATGAAGCGAGGACCAGCCAACGAGAGCATACATGTTGCAGTGGTGGGTAGTATATGGGGCCTTGGTGACAAAACGGATGGCACTGTGATAGACTGCATCCAATTTGCTGAGTAGAGTTTGGAGGCTATTTTGTAAATGACATCGCCGAAGTCAAGGATCGGTAGGATAGTCAGTTTTACGAGGGTATGTTTGGCAGTATGAGTGAAGGATGCAGATTCTAGATGTAATTTTGGATTGGAGATGCTTGATGTGAGTCTGGAAGGAGAGTTTACAGTCTAACCAGACACCTAAGTATTTGTAGTTGTCCACATATTCTAAGTCAGAACCATCCAGAGTAGTGATGCTAGACAAGTGGGCAGGTGCGGGCAGCGATCGGTTGAAGAGCATGCATTTAGTTTTACTTGCATTTAAGAGCAGTTGGAGGCCATAGAAGAAGAGTTGTATGGCATTGAAGCTCATCTGGAAGTTTGTTAATACAGTGTCCAAAAAAGGGCCAGAAGTATACAGAATGGTGTCGACTGCGTAGAGGTGGATCAGAGAATCACCAGCAGCAAGAGCGACATCATTGATGTATACAGAGAAAAGAGTCGGCCTGAGAATTTAACCCTGTGGCACCCCCATAGAGACTGCCAGAGGTCTGGACAACAGGCCCTCTGATTTCACACACTGAACTCTGTCTGAGAAGTAGTTTGTGAACCAGGAGAGGCAGTGATTGACAGAGTTGAAAGCCTTGGCCAGGTCGATGACTACGGCTGCACAATATTGTATTTTATCGATGGCGGTTATAATATCGTTTAGGACCTTGAGCGTGGCTGAGGTGCACCCATGACCAGCTTGGAAACCAGATTGCATAGAGGAGAAGGTACAGTGAGATTCAAAATGGTCAGTGATTTGTTTGTTAACTAGGCTTTCGAAGACTTTAGAAAGGCAGGGTAGGATAGATATAGGTCTGTAACAGTTTGAGTCTAGGGTAACTTCCCCTTTGAAGAGGGGGATGACCGCGGCATCTTTCCGGGCTAGTAATAGGGGTTGCAGCAATTGCGGTGGATCATTTCAGAAAGAGAGGATCCAGATTGTCTAGCGCAGTTGATTTGTAGGGGTCCAGATTTTGCAGCTCTTTCAGAACATCAGCTATCTGGATTTGGGTAAAGGTGAAATGGGGAGGCTTGGACAAGTTGCTGAGGGGGGTGCAGAGCTGTTGACCGGGGTAGGGGTAGCCAGGTGGAAGGCATGGCCAGCCATAGAAAAATACTTATTGAAATTCTTGATGATCATATATTTATCGGTGGTGACAGTGTTTCCTAGCCTCGGTGCAGTGGGCAGCTGAGAGGAGGTGCTTTAATTCTAAATGGACCTTACTGTGTCCCAGAACTTTTTGGAGATTGTGCTGCAAATTACTGTTTGAAAAAGCGAGCCTTTGCTTTCCTAACTGACTGTGTGTATTGGTTCCTAACTTCCCTGAAAAGTTGCTTATCGTGGGGGCTATTCGATGCTAATGCAGTACGCCACAGGATGTTTTTGTGCTGGTCAAGGGCAGTCAGGTCTGGAATGAACCAAGGGCTATATCTGTTCTTTGTTCTACATTATTTGAATGGAGCACACTTATTTAAGATGGTGAGGAAAGCACTTTTAAAGAATAATCAGGCATCCTCTACTGACGGAATGGGGTCAATATCCTTCCAGGAGACCCGGGCCAGGTCGATTACTAAAGGCCTGCTCGCTGAAGTGTTTTAGGGAGCGTTTGACAGTGATGGGAGTGGTAATTTGACTGCGGACCCATAACAGACGCAGGCAATGAGGCAGCGATCACTGAGATCCTGGTTGAAGACAGCAGAGGTGTATTTAGAGGGCAGGTTGGTCAGGATGATATCTATGAGGGTGCCCATGTTTTCGGATACAGCGTTGCACCTGGTTGGTTCCATGATCATTTGTGTGAGATTGATGTCATCTAGCTTAGATTGTAGGATGGCTGGGGTGTTAAGCATATCCCAGTTTAGGTCACCTACCAGTACAAACTCTGGAGATAAATTGGGGGCGATTAATTCATATATGATGTCCAGGGCACAGCTGGGGGCTGAGGTGGGTCAATAGGAAGCGGCAACAGTGAGAGACTTATTTCTGGAAAGGTTGATTTTTAAAAGTAGAAGCTCTAACTGATTGGGCACAGACCTGGATAGCATGACTGAACTCTGCAGGTTGTATGTGCAGTAAATGACAACAACACCCCCTTTGGCAGTTCTATCTTAGTGGAAAATGTTGTAGTTGGGGATGGAAATGTCAGAATTTTTGGTGGCCTTCCTAAGCCAGGATTCAGACATGGCTAGGACATCAGGGTTAGCAGAGAGTGCTAAAGCAGTGAAAAACAAACTTAGGGAGGAATCTTCTGATGTTAACATGCATGAAACCAAGGCTTTTACTGTTACAGAAGTCAACAAATGATAGCGCCTGGGGAATAGAGTTAATACTGGGAGCTACAGGGCCTGGGTTAACTTCTACATCACCAGAGGAACAGAGGAGGAGGAGGATAAGGGTACGGCTAAAGGCTATAAGAACTGGCCATCTAGTGCATTCAGAACAGAGCAGATTTCTGGGTATGGTAGAATATATTCAAGGCATAATGTACAGACAAGGGTACGATAGGATGTGAGTACAGTGGAGGTAAACCTATACATTGGGTGACGATGAGAGGTTTCGTCTCTGCAGGCATCGGTTACCCTAGGTGGGGTCCCCGCATGTGTGTTGGGTGGGACGAAAGAAATATCTAAGGCATTTTGAGTGGGACTGAGGGCTCTACAGTGAAATTAAACAAAAACTAGCCAAGACAGCAGTAGAAAAGGAATATTGATATTAGAGAGAGGCTTAAAGCAATCACAGGTGTTGATCAGGAGAGCTAAGACAACAACGGGCAGAGTGGGTCAGTTAGGTACATACAGAACCTGAGTTCGAGACTGGGGCCAGTAGGTAAACAAAATGAGGTGCCGTGTTATTGAAACAGTCCAGGGGGCAGCTGTGTAGCCAAGTGATCATAGGCTCAAAAGAGCAGCAATAGGTGAGTCAGGGTGCTGTTCGGTAGTCACTACTACGCTAGGCGAGAAGGGGACACAGCATTCAGAAAAGCTAGTGGGCCGGGGCTAGTAGATGGTTCTTCGGCGATATCGTAACAGAATAGTGCGTTGAGACCACATTGGGCGATCAAGTTGGCAGTCCAGTCGTGATGGATTGGCGGGGCTCCATGTCAACAATAAAGGGTTGTAGCCCTATAATTAGCTGGTATATGGGCCTAGCTCAAGGCTAGCTCAAGGCTAGCTGGTGCTTGCTTCGGGCCAGGGGCGTTAGCTAACATTAGCCACTCGTTTTCAGCTAGCTAGCTGCAATAATCCGGAGTAATGATCCAGAGCGTCAAGAATCCGGCGAAATGGTAGAGAGAAGCAGTCCGATTTGCTCTGGGTTGATATGGCGCTGTGCAGACTGACAGGTGATTGTCCGAGTTAAGGCTGGCTCATCCCTATTAAGCACAAGTTACACATCAGCAAGGGATTCCTGCATAGCTATACAATCTGACTGTAGTTTGACACAGCCAGATCAACAGTCAAAGGCAATAGCATACATAATAGTATCAGCCACATATATATGAAGTTAAAAAATGTAACAGATTGACCAATGGTGTTTATATAAATAGTGAAGAGAACAGGTCCCAAAATCAACCCCTGTGGCACACCTTCATGCACTCAGACTTAACACCATCAATCATGATGGCCTGGGTTCTGTCGCTAAGATAATCATGAAACCATAAACAGGCATCAGACCTCAGGCTTATCGAGGACAACCTATTCAATAAAATAGTATGATTAATAGTATCAAAAGCTTTTGACATGTCAAACAAAGCAGCACATTTCATTTTAGTGTCTAAAGCATTGACAAGATCCTTAACAACTAAAGTGGTTGCTGTAGTAGTGCTATGACCATGCCTAAACCATTATTGTTTTACATTCAAAATACATTTCTCAGATTTAAAAAAAGAGCAAAGTTGTACATTTACCAAGGATTCAAGAATTTTAGATACACAGTGAAGCCTTGAAATGGAAGTGATAATTATTAAGATCACTACTATCCCCGCCGTTATGGAGTAGCAACACAAGAGGTGATTTCCATACTTTTCACAAATTTCCTGATCACAACGTTAAATAAAACATGTAGGTTATTGATGATGGGCGCTGCACACTTAAGTAGAACGGGAACCAATTGATCAGCCCCAGTGGATTTCATGTTGTCTATTGCTAGCAAATCATCCAGGACATATTTTTCTGTAAGTAGCCTAAAAGGAAAGCTTTGACAACAATGTATTTGATCATTCAGCAAGTTTCCCCTATCAGCATCCAGCCCAGTATCATTGTGAATAGGCTTCAAATTTCTTTGAAAGAGAGAGCCCGCTGAAATAAAATGGTGAAGAAATGCACCAATGATAGCATTTTTCCCATATTGAGGTCAGAGTCTGAATTAATGTGTTGTGGCAGAGAGGAGGAAGTAGAAACCTTCAGGGATTTGTGAGTTTTCAAAACTTTTTCTGAATTCCATTAAAATCTTGAATCCTCAGTTAATTAAAAGCTTGCCTGTTCAGGCCTAAGCCTGTGTTCCTGGCCTTGACCGAAGCATACATGATTTTATGAATGACTTCTGATTATTCTGGCGTGTTCCAGGCATTCAACCTGCCTTTAACCCTTAGTGTTTTGAAGGTAGCATGATTATCCATAGTATTATTGAAGACATCTACCAGCAGCATACCACCCTGCATACCACTGCTGGCTTGCTTCTGAAGCTAAGCAGGTTTGGTCCTGGTCAGTACCTGGATGGGTGACCAGATGCTGCTGGAAGTGATGTTGAAGGGCCCGTAGGAGGCACTCTTTCCTCTGGTCTAAAAAATATCCCAATACCCGAGAGCAGTGATTGGGGACACTGCCCTGTGTAGGGTGCTGTCTTTTGGATGGGACGTTAAACGGGTTTCCTGACTCTCTGAGGTCATTAAAGATCCCATGGCACTTATTGTAGGGGTCTTAAGCGTGGTGTCCTGGCTAAATTCCCAATCTGACCATCATGGTCACCTAATCATCCCCAACTTATAATTGGCTCGTTCATCCCCCTCCTCTCCCTGTAACTATTCCCCAGGTCAAAGCTGTAAATGAGAATGTCTTCTCAGTCAACGTACCTGGTAAAAAATCTGTTGAAAGATAAATCAGGTTCAAGGAGAACTAAAATAGAATCAAGGTCACTAAAATAATGTTTAAAAAAAGCCTGCTCACTGAAGTTTTTAAAGTTTGTCTATGTGATGATATGAGGCTTAGATTTTTGTATCTCAAACACAAACAACTGGGCAATGGTCACTAATATATTGGGAAAAGACACCAGTAGCAACATTAGAATAAGTTGACTTTGAAGAATTTTTAGGGCTGGGCCATTTAGGCTTAGTCACCAGCTGCGTTAGGTTTACATTATTACACATCATTTAGATTGTCTGAAGCCTGCTTTTCCCAATCATAATTTTGGTCACACAAGATAATAACTTCTGATTTAGTAAAAGAAGACAACAAACTTGTTAACTCCTCAAGTGAACAAAGGTTAGCTGGACGGTAAGACTCTTATAATGTTATGACAAAAAAATCCCCAGACAAAGGTAGCTAAAATAAATTGGCAAGGGAAATGGATTTCAGTAAAGAGACAGAATTGTTTTATTTTATAAAATGGCCAATCCACCACCTCTACTCTGTCTGTCAGCTCTAAATACATTGCAACCCTTAATATTAATATCAGGGCAAACATTGTGATGACCATCCCCATACTGGTTGACACAAGTGGACAGAGTGTGTTTGATGCCTTATAACTCCATGTTGGAATGAGATATGAGGAAACAAATTTCAACCCAAGACCGTGGTCTTTCTCCTAATATTGAAACAAGTCATTTAAGATATACTGGTGCTGAGAAATGCACAAAAGAGTCAAACGTGTGACAACCAACCCCGGTCTCCCTTACTTTGAATTGACCATCAGATATTTTTTCCTTTTACCATGTTATGAATGAAGATATCAATAAATATCAGAAATTCAGGCACAGGAAGAAGACAACATTTAATATTAAAGTTGAAATATCTCAGCCTTCAAATTTTGTCTCTGCTTTTACAGCTGCCAAAATGTGGAGCAGCTGGCATAATGTGTGTGTCAGGCAGCTGGCATGTATTTATCAACAAACTTACACACTTTTTCTTTAGCAGGGTTTGGAGGACACTCAAGCCCGGTAGAAGAAAATCTATGACGCCAATCATTAATGCCTCAAGTCACCCCGCTTTTCAAACATGGGCATGGTTATGACAGAATAGAAGAACAGTGTATTTGTATTTATTAAAGATCCCCATTAGCTAATGCCAAGGAAGTTCAGGGTAACTCCAAGCAGTTTAGTCACCTCAACTTGCTCAATTTACACATGATTTATTACAAGATTTATTTGAGGTTTAGTGAGTGTTTTGTTCCAAATACAATGCTTTTAGTTTTAGAATTTAGAAATATTTAGGACTGACTTATTCCTTGCCACCCACTCTGAAACTAACTGCAACTCTTTGTTAAGTGTTGCAGTCATTTCAGTCGCAGTAGTAGCTGACGTGTATAGTATTGAGTCACCTGCATATATAGACACTCTGGCTTTCCTCAAAGCCGGTGGCATAGTAAAGATTACCTTTTTCAATGGGCCTAGACAGTTGCCTGTGGAATTCCTGATTCTACCTGGATTATGTTGGAGAGGCTTCCAATAAAAAACACCCTCTTTGTTATGTTAGACAGGTAACTCTTTATCCACAATATAGCAAGGGGTGTAAAGCCATAACACATACACTTTGCCATCAGCAGACTATGATCGATAATGTCAAAGGCCGCACTGAAGTCTAACAAAACAGCACCCACAATCTTTTTAGCATCAACTTCTCTCAGCCAATCATCAGTCATTTGTGTAAGTGCTTGCCTGTTGAATGTCCTTCTCTATAGGCATGCTGAAAGTTTGTTGTCAATTTGTTTACCTGTAAAATAGCATTGTGTTTGGTCGAACACAATTTTTTCCAAAAGTTTGCTAAGGGTTGGTAACAGGCTGATTGGTTGGCTGTTTGAGCCAGTAAAGGGGACTTTACTATTCTTAGGTAGCGGAATGACGTTTGCTTCGCTCCAAGCCTGAGGGCACACACTTTCTAGCAGGCTTAAACGGAAGATGTGGCAAATAGGAGTGGCAATATTGTCCGCTATTATCCTCAGTCATTTTCCATTCAAGTTGTCAGACCCGGGTGGCCTGTCATTGTTGATAGACAACAATAATTTTTGGTTTCATAGTGTAGTTCTTCTTCTTTTTATTCAGTTTAGTCACATGATTTATCAATTTGCAATAAGTTTGCCAATCGGTTAACCATACAATTTAATTAATTCCTCATCAATCCACAGGGATTTAACCATTTTTACAGTCATTTTCTTAACTCGAGTGACTCTCCATCCCGCATGCGGGAGCGTAATCATCGCCTGACACTAATTAGCATAACGCAACGGACATAAATATCCCTAGAAAATATTCATATTCATGAAAATCACAAATGAAATATATTGAGACACAGTTTAGCCTTTTGTTAATCACCCTGTCATCTCAGATTTACAAAGTATGAGTATGCTTTACAGCCAAAGCTAGACAAGCATTTGTGTAAGTTTATCGATAGCCTAGCATAGCATTTTGTCCAGCTAGCAGCAGGTTAAATCGTTTACCTTTGATGAGCTTCAGATGTTTTCACTCACGAGACTCCCAGTTAGATAGCAAATGTTCCTTTTTTCCCCAAAATATTATTTTTGTAGGCAAAATAGCTCAGTTTGTTCTTCACGTTTGGCTGAGAAATAGCCCGGAAATTGCAGTCACGAAAACGGCTAAAAATATTCCATTAGCTCCATAATATCGACAGTTACATGGCAAACGTTGTTTATAATCAATCATCAAGGTGTTTTTCAAATATCTATTCGATAATATATCCACAATTCGTTTTTCAGCATCAGGTGACCACTTGCGCAATGTAGCCGCTTACGGGTATTCTTCAACATAAATGCGTAAAACTATGTCACAATGCTGTAGACACATTCGGGAATACGGAGAAAGAGTAATCTGGTTGATAGCCCATTCACTGCTCAATAGGGACTCATTGGAACGCAGTGCTTTCAAAACATGGGGCACTTCCGGATTAGATTTTTCTCAGGCTTTCGCCTGCAACATCAGTTCTGTTATACTCAGAGACAATATTTTTACAGTTTTGGAAATGTTAGAGTGTTTTCTATCCTAAGCTGTCAATTATATGCATATTCTAGCATCTTGTCCTGACAAAATATCCCGTTTACTACCGGAACGTTTTTTTTTTCTTCAAAAAATGAAAATACTGCCCCCTAGTCACAACAGGTTTGGGTGCATGCTTATTAGCAATTGGAATAAGCAATTTCATAAATGTATCAAGTGCAGTGTCTGTTTGCTCCTCATTACACACCACAGATCAGCAAATATTCTTTACATCAATAACATAGGAATCGCTACAAAACTTATTGTATTACCTCTTGTACACTATATTAGGTCCAGCTTTTTGAAATGTGGTTTTCCTAGATATGGCTACTATATTGTGATCACTACATCCGATGGATCTGGATACTGCTTTCAAGCTCATTTCTGCAGCATTAGTGAAGATGTGATCAATATATGTTGATGATTTCATTCCTCTGCTGTCTGTAACTACCCTGGTAGGTTGACTGATAACCTGAACCAGGTTGCAGGCACTGGTTACAGTTTGAAGCTTTTTCTTGAGTGGGCAGATTGATGAAAACCAGTCAATATTTAAAAAGCACCCAGAAAATATACCTCTGTTGATATCACATACAATTTAAAGCATTTCACACGTGTTTTCCAGATACTGACGTTTAGCACTTGGTGGTCTATATCAGCTTCCCTCTAGAATTGGCTTTAGGTGAGGCAGATTAACCTGTAGTCATATTACTTAAATTGTACTTGACATGAGATCCACTCTAATCTTTACAGGAATGTGGTTCTGAATATAAAAAGCAACACCTCCACCATTGTCATTTCTATCTTTTCTATAAATGTTATAACCTTGAATTGCTTCTACTGTATTGTCAAAAGGTGTTGTCTAATTGTGTTTCAGAGATTGTCAGAATATTATTGTCATCTGTTACTAGCAAAATATTGATTTCATTAACCTTGTTTCTTAAGCTACATATATAAACGTGGGCTAATTTTGAGCACTTGTCTTATGGGATGCTTACTTGCTTTCATTGCTTTACCGGGAAGCTTAGCAGCAGTAGATGTGCTCATGTTCTTTATGTTAGTGCCGAGTTAGCTGCTCACAGTGGACTTCCTACTAGGGCACACCCGCTTAGTGCTAACAGTATACATCTGGTTCATAGGCACATGATTACTGCATACAATAGCTGTAGCATCAGTAGAGGCATTCAGGGCAAATTAGGTGACTTATATTGTTTCTACTGATGCCCCTGGTGTAATGTACAATTGCTGAAGCATTATGACAACTCTGCGTCACAATGGTAGGGATTAGCTGAGCTGGGCTTGAGTCATTGATAAATCATTGTCTCAACGAAGCCTTATAGTGTAGTGAGGATGTGTACAGATGCCGTATCTTAATTTGGTCATCCTGTTGTTTCAGGAATTGTCCTGCATAGAATGATTCTAAAGTTTGTAATTTCCACTTCAAAATGTCATATTTGATTTGCCCTAACAAAAAATGTATCAACCCCTACAAGAAGTCTCTATTAATTTTAATCCACATAATAATTAACTTTCTGTTGCTGCAGGGTTATTTTCCTACTGTAGCAAACTGGCTCAAATTAAGATCCTATATCTGTACCAAGAAGATAATGAATTAACCATAATTTCAGCACATCAAATCAGACTCTAACCTACTGTGTTTGCGTTACTTTTCAATCTTTTTTAACCCAGGCTTACCTGTGTATTTTCTAAGCCCTTGTGTAGTATTAACATTGTGTATATTCCCCTTGACCCTAAGGGTAAAACATTACCCGCCTTCACTAAACCCCTTAAATAAAGCAGCTTAATTGAATTTTAAACCCCAAATCTATTTTGTATGAAGAATCAACCTGTCATTCATCACAAACTTTGTGAATATCTAGGGTTTCCCTCTTCACAATGCAGAAAGACTACATTTAATCAGTGGACACGTTTTTATTACAACACATCTGTCATAATTGTTTTCTTTACTAAAGTAGAGGTTTATTATTATTATTGCTAAAGGTATTGCAGAGGTATAAAAAAAAACTCAAGCGATAGCACTTGTATAGCCTAAGAAATTTGCAGAAAGTAGTTTGAATGCATTTTATTGAAGGAAACAATAACAGTCTTGAACTTGTTTTGCAACATAGTGATATAATCCTATATACACTGTACAATTAAGAATTCAACTACAACATACTAGTCTTCTCCCATTTTTTTAACCATTTCCCCACCCACAGGGTGTATAAACAACAACAATAAATAAGAATAAAATAAGATAATGGATACAAAACAAAAATGTGAAGAACATAAATCAATCAACTCTAATTAGCACATGTAGGACAGTATGCATGGGTGTGTGCATGGACTTTGCAAATGTATTTCTCACGTGCAGCACATAGTATTTGTTTTACAGTCCTTCTTTGGGTGGCAGAATTGGCATCTCTTCCTCTTGCCTGCCCCAGCTGCAGCCACAGGTGGATCTGGACAAGATTCAGCCCCCTGAACAGCTTTCACAAGCGTTGCAGAGGCTGCTGTGCGGGGGAGGCGCTCCTTTCTTTGAATGTGTGGAGTTACAAGTGTCTTTCCCAGCTGCTCCAGGAACACCCTCCTCTTGTTCCGCTTATATCAGGCATCCAGGTAGGGTTGATCTTGTTCCAAATCACGAAGGCATTGTATGAGGACACATCAATGATGTTATGGAAGATGACCAGGGGCCAGCGGGCAGTCATCCTCCTGCAGCTGTAAGTTCCAATCATCTTGTCCGGGTTGTCCACACCTCCTTTGTTGTGGTTGTAGGCCAGGATGATGGCTGGCTTCCTGTCCTCACGATTACTGATCTCAGCCATTTCCTGTGGTGTGCTCAGTAGGACCACATTCTTGTTCCTCTTTGGGAGGTAAAAAACTATAGTGGTGGTGGGGGTGAAGCCAAACTTTGATGAGAAGGCCTCTCTCTCCCTTGTTGCGAGGAGTGCAGGGGGAGCTCAGGCTTGCTCTTTCTAACTGTGCCAACCATGCTGATCTTCCTCTACAGGAGTTCAATCAGTAGCACACATAAATCTCAATTCCTCATTGTGTGTGTGCGTGTGCGTGTGCGTGTGTGTGTGTGTGTGTGTGTGTGTGTGTGTGTGCGTGCGTGCGTGCGTTGCGTGCGTACATGCGTAAATGATTTTAGAACTGCCGGGCAAAATGACCCTATGACAATATTTGTACTCTGGTGGTGTACAGGTTTTATGGGAATATTGACAATGGTAATGTTTCACTTTTTCTAATGTTGGGGTCACTCTAGGAAAAGTCATCAAATTTCAAGTAAAAAAATAAAACATTTTAGGGGGGTTTCTCTGCTGTTATACATAGTGGCAGGTAATTTTTTTTACCCTTAAGACAACACAAGGGTTAAGCACTCAGGAGAAGCCAGCACCTGAGTGATTTTTTTAAAGCTCTGTTCTCTTTAGCCCTTTCAGAGGAAAGCATTACAGTGGAGTGAAAGACCAGACATTATTGAGTTTGTAATACAATGTTCTCTCGGGGACGGAAGCTCTATTCAATTCCATCATGATATTTTTCCCCGTGTAAGGGCTATAATAGAATACCAACACCTCAGTCACAAAATTCAACCACAATCTGATTGAGTGTGAGAGCAAAACAAATTGCCACACAGCCTACAAAAATTGATTCTGTGGTGTAGAACCACTTTACTACTGCCATTGTTGACAGGTTTCAATAGGTATGTGCTTGGAAAAAATGTCATTATTTCCAAACACAGAGGAGTAATTTTCGCTTACATTTTTCACTTACAGTACCACCAGTTGAATTTTGCTCTGCCTAGAGTACTCCTGAAGTACCCCCTCATGTGCATTTTACCAGTAGGCATCAAGTATATAGGCCAAGTACCCCTGGTTGGGAACCACTGCTCTACAAACTCCTCCACATTATACCTTGACTATATTGCAACTTGAAGAGTTGTTTTATGAATCTTTGTAGGGCTCCCTGCAGGCGCTTGTCACCAAAAGCACTCACAAACTTCTACAGATGCACAATCGAGAGCATCCTGGCGGGCTGTATCACCGCCTGGTACGGCAACTGCTCCGCCCACAACCGTAAGGCTCTCCAGAGGGTAGTGAGGTCTGCACAACGCATCACCGGGGGCAAACTACCTGCCCTCCAGGACACCTACACCACCCGATGTTACAGGAAGGCCATAAAGATCATCAAGGACAACAACCACCCGAGCCACTGCCTGTTCACCCCGCTATCATCCAGAAGGCGAGGTCAGTACAGGTGCATCAAAGCTGGGACCGAGAGACTGAAAAACAGCTTCTATCTCAAGGCCAGAGATTTGAGAATCTTCAGAGTAGCCACCCTTCGTCTTGATGACAGCTTTGCACACTATTGGCATTCTCTCAACCAGCTTCATGAGGTAGTCACCTGGAATGCATTTCAATTAGCACATATGCCTTATTAAAAATGAATTTGTGTAATTTCTTTCCTTCTTAGGATAGGCGACGGTTGCGTCCCACTTGGGCAAAAACAGGGAAAATGCAGCGCAGCAAAAAAAATAAAATGATATAAAAATCAAACTTTCATTAAATCACACATGTAAGATACTCAATTAAAGCTACACTCGTTGTGAAACTAGCCAACATGTCCGATTTTTAAAAGGCTTTTTCGGCGAAAGCATAAGAAGCTATTACCTGATGATAGCACAATAGTAAACAAAGAGTGTAGCATATTTCAACCCTGCAGGCGCTACACAAAACGCAGAAAATATAAAACATGCATTACCTTTGACAAGCTTCTTTTGTTGGCACTCCAATATGTCCCATAAACATCACAATTGGTCCTTTTGTTCGATTATATCCGTCCATATATATCCAAATGTCCATTTATTTGACGCGTTTGATCCAGAAAAAAACAGCTTCCAAAAAACGCCACTACAAAATATTTCACAAGTTGCCTATAAACTTTGCCAAAATATTTCAAACTACTTTTGAAATACAACTTTAGGTATTTTTAAACGTTAATAATCGATCAAATTGTAGACGGGTCTATCTGTGTTCAATACAGGAAGACAACAAATCATGCTACTTTTCACGTCTTGCGCACTCTCAACAGTGTTACCCAGTTCCTAGATGACCTACTTCTTCATTGCACAAATGAATAAGACTGGTGACATCCAGTGGAAGCGGTAGGAACTGAAAACAGGTTCCTAAGAAATATCGTTTGCCAATGAGAACTCACTGAACAGACAGAGACCTCAAAAAACAAATCTGAACGGTTAGTCCTCTGGGTTTTGCCTGCTACATATGTTCTGTTATACTCGCAGACATTATTCAAACAGTTTTAGAAACTTCAGAGTGTTGTCTATCCAAATATACTAATAATATGCATATCTTATATTCCTGGCATGAGTAGCAGGAAGTTGAAATTGGGCACGCTATTTATCCAAAAGTGAAAATGCTGCCCCCTATACCTTAAGAAGTTAATGCGTTTGAGCCAATCAGTTGTGTTGTGACAAGGTAGGAGTGCTATACAGAAGATAGCCCTATTTGGTAAAAGATCAAGTCCATTTTATTGCAATAGCAGCTCAAATAAGCAAAGAGAAAGGACAGTCCATCCTTAAGACATGAAGGTCAGTCAATGCGGAAATTGTAAAGAAATTTTAAAGTTTCTTCAAGTGCAGTCGCAAAAACCATCAAGCACTATGATGAAACTGGCTCTCATGAGGACCACCACAGGAATGGAAGACCCAGTGTTACCTCTGTAGAGGATAAATTCGTTAGAGTTACCAGCCTCATGAGTGTCCAAATGAATGCCTCAGAGTTCAAGTAACAGACACATCTCAACATTAACTGTTCAGAGGAGACTGTGTGAATCAGTCCTTCATGGTCAAATTTCTGCAGAGAAACCACTACTAAAATAACACCAATAAGAGACTTGCTTGGGCCAAGAAACACGAGCAATAGACATAGTGGACCAGTGGAAATCTGTCTTTTGGTCTGATGAGTCCAAATTTGAGATTTTTGGTTCCAATCACCGTGTTTTTGTGAGATGTATCTTGACAAAGGAGTGCTGCATCAGATGACCTAGCCTCCACAAACACCTGACCTCAACCCAATTGAGATGGTTTGGGATGCGTTGGTCAGCAGAGTGAAGGAAAAGCAGCCACCTAGTGCTCAAAAACTCCTTCAAGACGGTTGAAAATCATTCCAGGTGAAGCTGGTTGAGAGAATGCCAAGAATGTGCAAAGCTGTCATCAAGGCAAAGGGTGTCTACTTAGAAGAATTTCAAATATATTTACATTTACATTTAAGTCATTTAGCAGACGCTCTTATCCAGAGCGACGTACAAATTGGTGCGTTCACCTTAAGACATCCAGTGGAACAGCCACTTTACAATAGTGCATCTAAATCTTTTAAGGGGGGGGGGTGAGAAGGATTACTTTATCCTATCCTAGGTATTCCTTAAAGAGGTGGGGTTTCAGGTGTCTCCGGAAGGTGGTGATTGACTCCGCTGTCCTGGCGTCGTGAGGGAGTTTGTTCCACCATTGGGGGGCCAGAGCAGCGAACAGTTTTGACTGGGCTGAGCGGGAACTGTACTTCCTCAGTGGTAGGGAGGCGAGCAGGCCAGAGGTGGATGAACGCAGTGCCCTTGTTTGGGTGTAGGGCCTGATCAGAGCCTGGAGGTACTGAGGTGCCGTTCCCCTCACAGCTCCGTAGGCAAGCACCATGGTCTTGTAGCGGATGCAAGCTTCAACTGGAAGCCAGTGGAGAGAGTGGAGGAGCGGGGTGACGTGAGAGAACTTGGGAAGGTTGAACACCAGACGGGCTGCGGCGTTCTGGATGAGTTGTAGGGGTTTAATGGCACAGGCAGGGAGCCCAGCCAACAGCGAGTTGCAGTAATCCAGACGGGAGATGACAAGTGCCTGGATTAGGACCTGCGCCGCTTCCTGTGTGAGGCAGGGTCGTACTCTGCGGATGTTGTAGAGCATGAACCTACAGGAACGGGCCACCGCCTTGATGTTAGTTGAGAACGACAGGGTGTTGTCCAGGATCACGCCAAGGTTCTTAGCGCTCTGGGAGGAGGACACAATGGAGTTGTCAACCGTGATGGCGAGATCATGGAACGGGCAGTCCTTCGCCGGGAGGAAGAGCAGCTCCGTCTTGCCGAGGTTCAGCTTGAGGTGGTGATCCGTCATCCACACTGATATGTCTGCCAGACATGCAGAGATGCGATTCGCCACCTGGTCATCAGAAGGGGGAAAGGAGAAGATTAATTGTGTGTCGTCTGCATAGCAATGATAGGAGAGACCATGTGAGGTTATGACAGAGCCAAGTGACTTGGTGTATAGCGAGAATAGGAGAGGGCCTAGAACAGAGCCCTGGGGGATGCCAGTGGTGAGAGCGCGTGGTGAGGAGACAGATTCTCGCCACGCCACCTGGTAGGAACAACCTGTCAGGTAGGACGCAATCCAAGCGTGGGCCGCGCCGGAGATGCCCAACTCGGAGAGGGTGGAGAGGAGGATCTGATGGTTCACAGTATCGAAGGCAGCCGATAGGTCTAGAAGGATGAGAGCAGAGGAGAGAGAGTTAGCTTTAGCAGTGCGGAGCGCCTCCGTGATACAGAGAAGAGCAGTCTCAGTTGAATGACTAGTCTTGAAACCTGACTGATTTGGATCAAGAAGGTCATTCTGAGAGAGATAGAGGGAGAGCTGGCCAAGGACGGCACGTTCAAGAGTTTTGGAGAGAAAAGAAAGAAGGGATACTGGTCTGTAGTTGTTAACATCGGAGGGATCGAGTGTAGGTTTTTTCA
Source organism: Oncorhynchus nerka (assembly GCF_034236695.1). NCBI lineage: Eukaryota > Metazoa > Chordata > Actinopteri > Salmoniformes > Salmonidae > Oncorhynchus > Oncorhynchus nerka. Next base: position 40,837,879 of record NC_088397.1, read on the forward strand.
GAAGGGGTGCAACTCTCGCTCTCTTGAAGACGGAAGGAACGTAGCCAGCGGTCAGGGATGAGTTGATGAGCGAGGTGAGGTAAGGGAGAAGGTCTCCGGAAATGGTCTGGAGAAGACAGGAGGGGATAGGGTCAAGCGGGCAGGTTGTTGGGCGGCCGGCCGTCACAAGACGCGAGATTTCATCTGGAGAGAGGGGAGAAAGAGGTCAGAGCACAGGGTAGGGCAGTGTGAGCAGAACCAGCGGTGTCGTTTGACTTAGCAAACGAGGATCGGATGTCGTCGACCTTCTTTTCAAAATGGTTGACGAAGTCATCTGCAGAGAGGGAGGAGGGGGGAGGAGGATTCAGGAGGGAGGAGAAGGTGGCAAAGAGCTTCCTAGGGTTAGAGGCAGATGCTTGGAATTTAGAGTGGTAGAAAGTGGCTTTAGCAGCAGAGACAGAAGAGGAAAATGTAGAGAGGAGGGAGTGAAAGGATGCCAGGTCCGCAGGGAGGCGAGTTTTCCTCCATTTCCGCTCGGCTGCCCGGAGCCCTGTTCTGTGAGCTCGCAATGAGTCGTCGAGCCACAGAGCGGGAGGGAGGACCGAGCCGGCCTGGAGGATAGGGGACATAGAGAGTCAAAGGATGCAGAAAGGGAGGAGAGGAGGGTTGAGGAGGCAGAATCAGGAGATAGGTTGGAGAAGGTTTGAGCAGAGGGAAGAGATGATAGGATGGAAGAGGAGAGAGTAGCGGGGGAGAGAGAGCGAAGGTTGGGACGGCGCGATACCATCCGAGTAGGGGCAGTGTGGGAAGTGTTGGATGAGAGCGAGAGGGAAAAGGATACAAGGTAGTGGTCGGAGACTTGGAGGGAGTTGCAATGAGGTTAGTGGAAGAACAGCATCTAGTAAAGATGAGGTCGAGCGTATTGCCTGCCTTGTGAGTAGGGGGGAAGGTGAGAGGGTGAGGTCAAAAGAGGAGAGGAGTGGAAAGAAGGAGGCAGAGAGGAATGAGTCAAAGGTAGACGTGGGGAGGTTAAAGTCGCCCAGAACTGTGAGAGGTGAGCCGTCCTCAGGAAAGGAGCTTATCAAGGCATCAAGCTCATTGATGAACTCTCCGAGGGAACCTGGAGGGCGATAAATGATAAGGATGTTAAGCTTGAAAGGGCTGGTAACTGTGACAGCATGGAATTCAAAGGAGGCGATAGACAGATGGGTAAGGGGAGAAAGAGAGAATGACCACTTGGGAGAGATGAGGATCCCGGTGCCACCACCCCGCTGACCAGAAGCTCTCGGGGTGTGCGAGAACACGTGGGCGGATGAAGAGAGAGCAGTAGGAGTATCAGTGTTATCTGTGGTGATCCATGTTTCCGTCAGTGCCAAGAAGTCGAGGGACTGGAGGGAGGCATAGGCTGAGATTAACTCTGCCTTGTTGGCCGCAGATCGGCAGTTCCAGAGGCTACCGGAGACCTGGAACTCCACGTGGGTCGTGCGCGCTGGGACCACCAGATTAGGGTGGCCGCGGCCATGCGGTGTGGAGCGTTTGTATGGTCTGTGCAGAGAGGAGAGAACAGGGATAGACAGACACATAGTTGCCAGGCTACAGAAGAGGCTACGCTAGTGCAAAGGAGATTGGAATGACAAGTGGACTACACGTCTCGAATGTTCAAAAAGTTAAGCTTACGTAGCAAGAATCTTATTGACTAAAATGATTAAAATGATACAGTACTGCTGAAGTAGGCTAGCTGGCAGTGGCTGCGTTGTTGACTTTGTAGGCTAGCTGGCAGTGGCTGCGTTGTTGGCACTACACTAATCAAGTCGTTCCATTGAGTGTGATAGTTTCTACAGTGCTGCTATTCGGGGGCTAGCTGGCTAGCTAGCAGTGTTGATTACGTTACGTTGCGTTAAAAGAACGACAATAGCTGGCTAGCTAACCTAGAAAATCGCTCTAGACTACACAATTATCTTTGATACAGAGACGGCTATGTAGCTAGCTATGTAGCTAGCTACGATCAAACAAATCAAACCGTTGTACTGTAATGAAATGAAATGAAAATGTGATACTACCTGTGGAGCGAAGCGGAATGCGACCGGGTTGTTGAGTGAGGAAGTTCTATTCGGTGGACGTTGGCTAGCTGTTGGCTAGCTAGCAGTGTCTCCTACGTTAAGGACGACAAATAGCTGGCTAGCTAACCTCGGTAAATTAAGATAATCACTCTAAGACTACACACTCTAAACTACACAATTATCTTGGATACGAAGACAGCAAAGACAACTATGTAGCTAGCTAACACTACACTAATCAAGTCGTTCAGTTGAGTGTAATAGTTTTTACAGTGCTGCTATGGACGTTTGCTAGCTGGCTAGCTGGCTAGCTGCTGGGCAGATAGCAGTGTAGACTGCGTTAGGACGACGAAATACGATAATTACGCAATTATCTTTGATACAAAGACGGCTATGTAGCTAGCTAAGAAGAAATTGCTAAGATTAGACAAATCAAACCGTTGTACTATAATGAAATGTAATGAAATGTAATGAAAAGTTATACTACCTGCAGACCGAAGTGCGAATGCGACCGCTCGCTCCATATTTTGATTTGTTTAACACTTTTTTGTCCCCATGAGTGACAGAACACTGGGCCAGTCACAGCGCAACTAGAGAACATTACCAACCACTACGCTCCATATATTCCGCTGGCTGCCCCACCACCACAGAAAGCACTGAGCTAGGTTGAAACACCTGCATTTTGAAGCTGTCTTACTCAAGAAAACAAAAGAGAGACCATGTTTGTATGTGGCTTTATTGACTCAAATAACATATTGCATTTTTACATTGTTTGCAAACTGATATGTGATATCTGCACCACTTGCTCTGAATGGGGGGTCGCCATTGGTTATGACATGGTTAAATAAAGTGTTACCTGTCAACATAAGTGAGCCAGATAACAATAAAGGGACTTGGTTCTGACATTGATCTTCATTATAGAGATGGACTGAGTTTCCCAGATCTCTGTCTGCTACATTCACCCCCCAATCACACTCCACGGTGACCCCAGCAGTTGAGCTGAGCGCAACTGTAGATCCAAGTCCACGCGTACAATTGTAAAGAACATTACACTGCTTGCTTAGTAGTAACCCTCCTGAAGCTTTACAACCCATCACACCACCAAATATTCATTTTTTAGTGGTGCAATCAGCGATAATTCAGGCTGAGGCTTGAGTTTCACAGATCCCCCCCCCCATCTACTACACTAACAGTGGTAACAGTCTCTCCACTACAAATAATTAAACACCAAAAAGAGGAACTAGGCCTAACCGTTGTGTAGTAATTGTCCAGTAAAAACTTTTTTATTCAACTTTAAAATCAATGAGACATCTTTTCATTGCTGTTTTCAATATGTTAATTAATAAGGATTAGCTCTTAGTATCATACACAGATGGTGGAATCAGCCCAAACTTCAGTGGAATATGGGCTGTCCGGCCATTTTTGGAATGGTGAAGTTATGGCATGGCAATTTCCAACCGTCCACTAGGGACAACATGTTACCATCTAGTCAAGCTAGGGCATTGGGGATGGGTTTGGTGATAAGCTTAAATCATGAGCTACAGCTCCTAGCATCGCATGTTCGATCCCAATGCTTGGCTTTGTTTTAAGCCTATCCCAAACTTTATCCCTAACCATAACCTCTCTTAATGCCTAACCTTAAGTTTAACCCATCCCACTCTGAATTAACGCTTAAACTTATTTCAGTTTTGCACAGTTTGACTGACAACTAACAGACAGCAAAATACTCCGGAATTAAAACAGCAACACACTCCATAATCTACAGACGGCACCACACTCCAAAACTAAAATGGCAACACACTCCATAATCTCTGTCGCCTGCAGTTTTGGCAAATGTATCAATTTGCTTTGGAGGTTGCATTGGGTCAGATAGATTTTTGGGCAACATCTTGTTGCAATTTCTCTGTCTAAATTAATTCTGTATTGATCAAAATTATGGGATTTGGCCAGACAATGTGTTAACGTTTGGTTTGGGTTGTATACCATTTAACCATATGTCGGGGTATTTGTAAATAGCCACGGGATGGTTTTTCCAATAAAACTATTTATTTCAAAGTGTTTCAAGACATTTTCATATTAGGAGCTACTTTTAAGTAAATACCTGCAGTCAACTTGTGCAATACTTTAGGAGATAAAGCGTTCTCCATTTCACTTTGAACATTATTTGAACTTATAAAGCATACCAGAGTTCCCCAGAACAGTTGAGCCAGCCACATGCTTGTTTGTAAATAACATAAAGGGAGAAGGCGGGAGCAGGTCAGTCCAGCTGGGGTCGCATTTTATAATGAAAGTTAAATGTTTTTTTGCTTTAATATAGTGATCAGGAACTTGCATCTACAGTTCTCTTTCACACAAAAACACAGTAGAGCAACACATTCGGCAGAACATTTTAATCAGATGACAACAGAAGTGCAACACAATTTGGCTGGCAGCCACACAAGTATATGAGCGTACATTGAAAAAGCAAGGTAGATCATTTATCATTTTACCGGAGAAAAATTGTCTGGATTGACCGAGAAACTGGACCAGAGAAACGTAGGTACACATCAGTCTGCTAGTTGCCGGTTTCTGGTCCTTTATTAATCTGGATTGGATTAAATAAATGCAATACAATGAATGGTGAACCTCAATGCTGCACACAGTGCATACATCTCCTCAGAATCAAAACAGATAGTGTACATTCAAGGGATCTAAAAAATGTACTTGAAATAATACCATTACTCCAAAGTATTGATGAAAAAAAGGATACATTTTAATCTCATTTGACTCAAAGTAACTTCTTCCATATGTTTGGGGAGTCTCCCACATGCCTTTTGGCAAACACCAAACGTCTTTGCTTATTTCTTTCTTTAAGCAAATGCTTTTTTCTTGACACTCTTCCGTAAAGTCCAGCTCTGTGGAGTGTACGGCTTAAAGTGGTCCTATGGACAGATACTCCGCTGTGGAGCTTTGCAGCTCCTTCGGGGTTATCTTTGGTCTCTCTGATTAATGCCCTCCTTGCCTGGTCTGTGGGTTTTGGTGGGCGGCCCTCTCTTGGCAGGTTTGTTGTGTTGCCATATTCTTTCCATTTTTTTATAATGGATTTAATGGTGCTCCGTGGGATGTTCAAAGTTTCTGATATTTTTTTATAACCCTGATCAGTACTTCTCCACAACTTTTCTCCTGACCTGTTTGGAGAGCTCCTTGGTCTTCATGGTGCTGCTTGCTTGGTGGTGCCCCTTGCTTTGTGGTGTTGCAGACTCTGGGGCTTTTCAGAACAGGCATATATATATACTGAGATCATATGACAGATCATGTGACACTTAAATAAAGTCCACCTGTGTGCAATCTAACTAATTATATAACATCTGGAGGTATTTGGTTGCACCAGATCTTATTTAGGGGCTTCATAGCAAAGGGGGTGAATACATATGCCCACACCACTTTTCCATGTTTTATTTTTTTATATATTTTTTGAAACCTTTAATTTCACTTCACCACTTTTGACTATTTTGTGTATGTCCATTACATGAAATCCAAATAAAAATCAATTTAAATTACAGGTTGTAATGCAACAAAATAGATGACAATGACATTTTGCTTGTTAAAAATGTTTATACCATATGTACTTTTGCACTCACGTGAACACATACTGTACCTCTCCTCAGTAGAATCACTTGAAGATACTGCAGGCCAGAGCAAAATAGCAAAAAGCAATCGATACACTCACAATCCATGGATATGGTAAATAAAAACCAAATGAAAGGATTTAGATGAAATATATATAAGACAATATTAATACTCGTTAGATAGGCATTATGCAATCTTTGGTTAGCAATAACTTTGAGTTAATGGAATCTAGCTGTAAAATCAATCATTTCAGTCATCTTTGAAATACAAGAGTCAAACATAATTCCTGTGTGCAAAGCTGTCTTCATAACATTCAACATATGGAAATCAGTAACTACTTCAAAAAGACCAAATATAATTACAACCACAAATTAAATAATGAATAAATAATGAATAGAATAGAATTATCTTTTCACAGTGTGAATACTACAAGGTCAAATGCCTCTAGTCTAAATTCCCTGATGGCAGAGAATAGATTAAAAGCAACCTGACATTTTAAATATTCTCCCGCCCAGAATGAAACATCCATACTTGAGTGACTTGTGATCTTATAAACTTCAAATGTGTTTTTTTTCTGTCAGTACCACAACCACTTAAAACATTTACCTTCTTATGCATTGCTTTACTTCTCTTTTACTGAGATAATTGAATTCTCTTTTACTGAGATAAATTATTCACTGATGATTCACTCTGAAACACTGATGTTTCAGAGTCATGTAAGATCATTCTTGAACTCTCAAAACTTTCAAATCTAGTGTTCCCACATGACCTTTTGTGAGTGTATGAAAGATTCTCTCTACTGCTAGAGCCATGCTGGTCTATATATTGGTTTATCACAGCGTGAGAGTGTGGGTGGGTTGATGTACACTAAGTGGTGTGGCAGGAGAAAGCTGATTGATCTACTGTTTGGTGCTGTCAGAGCAGACATGGTGTTTTCATAAATGACCAGGTCATCACCAGGTCCTCAACAAACGGAACCTTGACCCATTCAGCAAACGGTCTTATTCATGCCTGACCAACCTGGTCTCAGACTATTTCGTATTATTCTGTACGTAACAAGCGAACACACCATTCAGGGTGATATGTTATGTTTTGTATGGTATGTATTAATATGTGGATGTCCATCGTCCATTTTGTACGATATGTTACGAATTGCAATATGTACAATATGTTACGAATTTGCAGAACGTATTATATGTTACGAATTACAATTTGTTGTGGCTAACATTGGCTAGGTGGCTAACGTTAGGTAACTTGCTAACGTTAGCTAGGCAAGGGGTTAGGGTTAAGGTTAGGAGTTAGGTTAAAGGGTTAAGGTTAGGGGAAGGGTTGGCTAACATGCAAAAGTAGTTGCAAAGTAGCTATATAACATTGTAGGCTGCATGACCTGCACCAGCATCCCATGTTCTCTCCCAGTGTCATGGTTTGAACAAGGTGCTTAATTCCTGCTCATATAATACAATATGTACAGTACAGTACTACAGACAACACTCAAAGAGATTAGCTTACTGAGGTTAGTTTAATTTATTTTCTCAAGAGAGCATAGCTACATCAATGGGCTTTTATGTTTTTCTGTAGTGTATAATGTGTGTTAGCCTATATATCATAGGCTATGTATTGGATAAGGGAATAATTATTTTGGCTTTTTTTGGGCATGGCCTCATAAAATGTTTTTAATGTAGGGCTCATGAAACATATTTAATGTAAGGCTTATCAGGCTCAGGTAGCATGAGGGTTGAATTTTTATGCCGATCAAAGCTCTCGTCAAATCCAGACGTATTTATATGCGTTTGAATGACAAATGTTACTCACCGCCTGAAGTGCCACTGTACAGTCATTGTTTAGGCACTACACAAGGGTTCACATCAGCAAGAGCAGGGCGGGTCAGGGCTCATAATTGGGAATGCCTCTCCATTGCAGTGTAATGCAATGTAGCCTAGTTTTGTATACACACCATCCCAGCAGTGCAATATAGGCTATGGATAATTCTATTGAGACCACATTAGGTACACTTATATTGAGTGCCCAGCAGAGAATCAAGGATGGGGGGCATCATCGGGCACACATGAGATACTTTAATAAGCAACTGATTCTCAAACCCTGAGAAATATGACATGTAATCGACTACAAATTACATGACCCTCCCCTGGACAAAAATAAAATACTAAACTACTAAACGCTCCCACTGACTGAAATTGAAAAGCAGGACCCTCCTCCATTTTCCTCCGGGTAACTATTGTATAAATGTATATATTTCCATAATTATTTCATAATGTAGGTAACCTACATGTATCTGCGAGCTGTTGGCTAGAGCGCATGTGCCAAGACCAGAGTGTGCACATTTGCTATATAACGCAACAGTTTTTGTGACCAAACCATCAGCAGAGTTGAATGCGATGGAAACCCATTTAACTTGTATTTTTCATTTGTCACATTGGAATTTAACCACAAACATTATTGTCATGTGCACTACGTGATCACGTACAGACTTTTTTCCCCCAATAAGTCTGTTTGATGGAAACACATCGCTGGTGGAAAAAGGTGCATATTAGTTCATGCACATTTTTGAATATTCACTTGAAATTGGATGGCTAGTGATATATTATTGAGTTTAGCATTTTTTCTAAATTTTCCCTGACCAGGATTACTCACAGAAGGAGAGGACTATGGCCGAGGCACTTGGGGACCTGAAGGCTAACTTCTACTGTGAGCTGTGTGACAAGCAGTACTACAAGCATCAGGAGTTTGACAACCACATCAACTCTTACGACCATGCTCACAAACAGGTATGGTGCACCTAATCCCTCCTACCATGAAATTCATTCAGACAAGTTACATTTCAACGTTGCCAAATGAAAAATATATATAATCTACGAATGACAAAGAAAACATCAACATCTCCAAAAAAAGGGCATATTTGATTTCAAAGTACATATCAGATGAATATGAGGGGATAAAAAGGTGTTTGTTCATCCAGACTACAGTATTTGCATGACTTGCTTAACCTGAGAAAAATATTTGACCTGTGCCCTGAATGAGCATTTTCCCCATTTACTACAGTGTACACATTTATATCCCCCATTGCCCACAGCAGCTTTTCTCAAACCCTGTCCTGGGGACCCCAAGGGGTGCATGTTTTGGTTTTTGCCCTAGCACTACACAGCTGATTCAAATAATGAACTCATCATCAAGCTTTGATTATTTGAATCAGCAGTGTAGTGCTAGGGCAAAAAACTAAATGTGCATCCCTTGGGGTCCCCAGGACTGAGTTTGGGAAACACTGAACTACAGTGAACACATTATTCCACTAAAGGGGATTCTTGTCTTGCCTTCAACAAAGTTTGTGGTCCTTTGAAGCTCAGTTGGTAGAGCATGGCACTTGACATGCCAGGGAAGTGGGTTTGAATCCCTGTGGGATGCAGAAACTGACATCTGTGCAACAATGTCCCTGGAAAATGTCCACATTATTTCAAGGATTAGCCGCTTCGATAACCGAGACAGCAGACCAGCTCGGCGGAAAAGAGACAAGCTAGCTGCAATCAGGTCAGTATGGGACAAGTGGGTAGACCGCCTTCCACGGTTTTACAACCCTGGGCCAAAGTTACTGTTGATGAGCAGTTTATGCCATTTTGGGGCCGCTGCCCCTTCAGGCAGGACATACGGTCTAAACCTGCAAAATATGGAATCAAGCCCACAAAATATGGAAACAAGATCTGGGATGCCTGTGATGATGCTTCATCATATGCGTGGAACTTGCAAGTGTACAGTTGAAGTCGGAAGTTTACATACACTTAGGTTGGAGTCATTAAAACTCGTTTTTCAACCACCGTTTTGGCAAGTCAGTTAGGACATTTACTGTGTGCATGACACAAGTAATTTTTCCAACAATTGTTTCCAGACAGATTATTTCACTGTATCACAATTCCAGTGGGTCAGAAGTTAACATACACTAAGTTGACTGAATTTAAAAAGCTTGGAAAATTCCAGAAAATTATGTCATAGCTTTAGAAGCTGGATGTATTCAAGGCCTACCTTCAAACTCAGTGCCTCTGCTTGACATCATGGGAAATCAAAAGAAATCAGCCAAGACCTCAGAAACAAATTGTAGACCTCCACAAGTCTGGTTCATTCTTGGGAGCAATTTACAAACACCTGAAGGTACCACGTTCATCGGCACAAACAATAGTACGCAAGTATAAACACCATGGGACCGCTCAGGAAGGAGACACATTCTGTCTCCAAGAGATCAACGTACTTTGGTGCAAAAAGTGCAAATCAGTCCCAGAACAACAGCAAAGGACCTTGTGAAGATGTTGGAGGAAACAGGTCCAAAAGTATCTATATCCACAGTAAAACGAGTCCTATATCGACATAACCTGAAAGGCCACTCAGCAAGGAAGAAGCCACTGCTCCAAAACTGCCATGAAAAAGCCAGACTATGGTTTGCAACTGCACATGGGGACAAAGATCGTACTTTTCATACAAAAGTACAAAAGTAATGACCATTGTTATGTTTGGAGGAAAAAGGGGGAGGCTTGCAAGCCGAAGAACACCATCCCAACCGTGAAGCACGGAGATGGCAGCATCATGTTGTGGGGGTGCTTTGCTGCAGGAGAGACTGGTGCACTTCACAAAATAGATGGCACCATGAGGTAGGAAAATTATGTGGATATATTGAAGAAACATCTCAAGACATCCGTAATGAAGTTAAAGCTTGGTCACAAACTGGTCTTCCAAATGGACATTGACCCCAAGCATACTGCCAAAGTTGTGGCAAAATGGCTTAAGGACAACAAAGTCAAGGTATTGACTCACAAAGCCCTGACCTCAATCCTAGAGAAGATTTGTGGGCAGAACTGAAAAAGCGTATGTGAGCAAGGAGACCTACAAACCTGGCTCAGTTACACCAGCTCTGTCAGGAGGAATGGGTCAAAATTCACCCAAATTATTGTGGGAAGCTTGTGGAAGGCTACCCGAAACGTTTAACCCAAGTTAATCTAGCCACCGTTTCACATTTAAAAAAAGGATTTACATGACAATCAAATTTCAACCCACCAGGCGCGACACAAAACTCAGAAATAATGATATAATTCATGCCTTACATTTGAAGATCTTATTCTGTTGGCACTCCAATATGTTCCATAAACATCATAAATGGTCCTTTTGTTCGATAAATTCCATCGTTTTATCTCCAAAATTTCAATTTATTTGGCGCGTTTGATTCAGAAAAACACCGGTTCCAACTCGCGCAACATGACTACAAAATATCTAATAAATTACCTGTAATCTTTGTCCAAACATTTCAAACAACTTTCCTAATCCAACTTTAGGTATTTTTTAAAGTATATAATCAATCAAATTTAAGACTGGATAAACTGCGTTCAATAGCATATAAAAACAAAGTGGAGCGAGCTTTCAGGTCGTGCGCACCAACCACAACAGTACACTTTGCTATCCAACCAGATAGGAAATGGCTACTTCTTCATTTTTCAAAGGAAAAACATCAACCAATTTCTACAGACTGACATCTAGTGGAAGCAATAGGAACTGCAAGCAGGTGCCTTAGAAATCTAGATTCATATAGAAAACAATTGAAAACACTGTCACCTCATCAACAACAAAAATCCTGGATGGTTTGTCCTCTGGGTTTCGTCTGCTAAATAAGTTCTGTTATACTCACAGACGTAATTCTAACAGTTTTAGAAACTTTAGAATGTTTTCTATGCAAATCTACATATGCATATCCTAGCTTCTGGGCCTGAGTAGCAGGCAGTTTACTTTGGGCACGCTTTTCATCCAGATGTGAAAATACCGCCCCCTAGCCCAAAGAGGTTAACAAAAAGTTAAGCAGTATTTTGGTGTATTGCACTTGTGATTGTATGAAAGTTAAATATTTCGAATATTTTTTTATTATTAGATTTCGCACTCTGTTGTCGAAACATTCCGCTAGCAGAACCCCTAGCCGTAAAAGGTTAAATAATTTAAAGGCAATGCTACCAAATACTAATTGAGTGTATGTACACATCTGACCCACTGGGAATGTGATGAATGAAATAAAAGCTGAAATAAATCATTCTCTCTACTATTATTCTGACATGTCACATTCTTAAAATAAAGTGTTGATACTAACTGACCTAACACAGGGAATTCTTACTAGGATTAAATGTCAGGAATTGTGAAAAATCGAGTTTAAATGTATTTGGCTAAGGTGTATGTAAACTTCTGACTTCAACTGTATATGGGGAAGCCAGATGGAGGAGCCCCTGAGAAGAGCCAAGGGATGAAGGTTGTCCTTGGATGTGACACAGTGACTACGTGGCCACAACATCATATGCAATAACTTTTTAACTTTGCACAAGCTGGGCCAGGAGTTCCTCAAGAGGAAGCTGATGATGGTAGGAAGAGTACGAAAAAACAAGCCAAAACTCATACCTCAGCTGTTGAATACAGCTATCAATTCCTGTAAGTTTGTGTTCACGGCCGACACGTCCCTAGACATAAATATGGCACTCATGAGTACACTGCATAGGGATGGGAGAGTCTGTGTCCAGGGACATTTAAAAAACAGAAATCATAATGGACTACAATGCCACAAAAGGAGGGATGGACATTTTAGACAAGCTGGTGACTGGTTACAGCTGCAAAAGAAGAACCCTAAGCTGGCCACTTGTGATATTCATCTTGGACATCTCAGCATACAGCACGTTTGTCATCTGGATGGCATTGAACCCAGATAGAGGGAAGCACCAGAGGAGACGGCACTTTCTCAAAGAGCTGGGCAAGACATTGGTAAAACCACAAATCCAGAGGAGGCAACATATCCCAAGGACCCCAGCTTCTGCAGCCATCGTGAGGAGGATGCTGGTTCCCCGTCCACCTGACCCACAGAACCAACAACTCTAGTACCGGAAGTAAGTGTGAATGATGTTGTTGCATGTGTGTGTATCTGTCTCTCCAACCTTGGCCTGCTGTAACTATATATGTGAGTGAGATGTTAGTAAAATTCCTGAACTAAGTGTTTTCATCATTCTACATTGCAGCCGGTAGCAACAACAACAAGAAGCGCTGTGATATGTGTTTACCCAAGAAGGACAGAAAGACACAGTAAACATGCATCAAGTGCAAGAAATCCATTTGCAACACACAGACAGTAAAACTCTGTCCCTCATGTGGTCTGTAGACTGGCCTTAATTTGTGTTCAATGGGGTTCATTTATCATTTCCGTAAAATACTGTATGTAAAATGTGTCCTTCCAATTTGTTCAGGTCAAAGCAATAAACATCAATAGTGATGAAAACCTTGTTTCATTTATATTTGTTCAAGATAAACATGATTTATTCCACCCATGTCTTGATTTTGTTTGCAAAAATATATATATATATTTTTACAAATAGCTCTTTTATTGATAAATGTGATCTGGCAGAGTAAATAGCAAATATAAAAGAAGGATTTTTAAGTCTTGAGACATGGACTGTGTATGTATGCCATTTGAAGGGTGAATGGGCAAGACATACGATTTAAGTGCCTTTCAATGGGCTTTGGTAGTAGGTGCCAGGCTGCTGGGTTTTTCACGCTCAACAGTTTCCTGTGTGTATCAAGAATGGTCCACCACCCAAAGGACATCCAGCCAACTTGACACAACTGTGGAAGAATTGGTGTCAACATGAGCCAGCATCCCTGTGGAACGCTTTCGACACCTTGTTAGAATCCATTCCATGACAAATTGAGTCTGTTCGCAGAGCAAAATATGGTGCAACTCAATATTAGGAAGGTTTTCCTAATGTTTTGTACACTCCGTGTATATTAAGGTTTTTGAGGTTTGATCAAATGTGACCAGATATCTCTATTGAATGTCAAATTTAAGTGGTTCCCTTAATTTTTTTTTTGATAAAAGTACAGACTCCGAGCTTCAAAATGGTAAATACACTGTAGTTGAAGGAAACATGGGAAAGTTATGCTGCTTTGAATACTTGATATCCCACTTAGGAGGCAAGTAGAAAATACCCATGAAAGATTTTGATGAGGTTTTCACACTTGCTAAATAGATTTTCTTTGTTTACTCCCATTCAGCATTGTTCACAACATCTTAATCATTAGTCCCATCCATCTCTTTAAGAATTCACATGCAGATGCATGACCAACTGTCACCATAGTCAACCTCCATGATCTCAGCCAGTCTTTGTTAGCCAGGAAGTATCCTGTCTTTCTCCATATAAAGCTCAGCGCTTCTCCTTGGCTAAACTAGGCTCATAATCATATTTACGGATCACATACAGGTTTGTAATTAAGGCCTAGAAAGTTCACATACGCAAGAAGGCATTTCTGGATTATTTTTTTTTCTCTTTCTTTCTTTCTTTCTTTCATTACTGTGAGGTAGGAACTATTGTCAAACATCCCCGATTCTGTAACGAGTCACAAATGTAATTAATATTTGTTTAAAGATCACATGCTAACCTAAGCTGAACTGTATCTGCATTAGTAATTTAGTATTAACATCCATTCTCACTTAACAAGCACAGGTCAATGAATAAACCAGTTTTCAGACATATACATAACACTGACAGAGCTAATTCCTCTAGCTGGCTGTATTATCCTACACACAAGGAGTAGGGTGAAGTTTCCCTTAGATCTTGGGTCAGAATTGCATTGTCAGTATTGCAAGGTTAATATTGGGGGAGGGGAAGCTGATCCTAGACCTGTGCCTAGTGTAAAACTACTTCCCGGAGCAGCCTACAACAGCATAGTTGGAACAGTCTAAATATCAGTTCCACTTTGACAGCTAAAAAGCAGATTGATGAGAACCAAAAAGACAGTAGCCTGGTTTAGATCTACATGTGATTTAGCAAACTCCTGTGACCAGGGCAGTTGTAGCTGAAGCGTCACACAGATCTGGTCTAGGCTAGCAGGTGAGTGTTTAAAGGTGTCATAAATTAGAGTACTTCTGTGATGGTTCTCTCAACAGTATCCGTTAACAAAAAAAAAACGCTATTCTGCAAAACAATAACATGACAATGTCACATGCATTTCATTGTGCATTGTGTATTTCCATGTAAGTGATAATGCCCAAGAAGCTGGTGTTTGGAGGATATATTGGCATGGGTGGTGTTAACTGTGCCAATATATCCTCCAAACACCAGCTTCGAGGGCGTTATCACTCTTATCCCTTTATTACTAGCTAGCCAACTACGGCTAATTTACAGTCAGTCAAAGTGCAGCCAGATTAATAGCAAAGTAGCTGCATTTGTTTAAGCTGTTTTCTAGTGACATTTATTTGGATATATCCATAATAATGAGCTAATGAGTTGCAATTTCGCCTGGCATAGAAAATGTGCTTTCTCGTAGGGACACGGTTGTAGCCAACAACACAGCTAACACAATCACTTCAAACTGAATCTGGAAAGACTGCAAACTAACTGACATTTTTTCAATTGACAATTATTTGTATATATCCATTAAAATGATGCTAGCTGATTCATGATTTCGACTGGGGTGGGAAACGTTGCTTGTCTGTTCCGACGCGTTCATTACTATGGGACAGCTGGAGATCGAATTTGAATATTGAAACAATGTTGCAAAAGTCGGAGAGACAGAGAGCAAGGTTTTTTCAAATCTCGGGCTGTTGAAAACTAAATGTTAGTTCAAAAGGAATGTGAGATAATGTCTAGATGCTTTTTATAGTGGAGATCAAGTGTATAAAGTGCCTGGCTGTGCTGGATTGGATTGCACAGTCAGATGGAATAGAGTAAATAGGCATTTTAAAAGATTAAGCCGGTGGTAACTTGTGGAATAGACACAGGATGTAATGCGATTTTAACCAATCAGCATTCAGGATTAGACCCACCTGTTGTATAATATATTAATAAGTAATGTAAAGACTATGACATTTGGCTGAACAAAAGATTGTGTCTGCATATACAGTCATTTATCTACATTACATTCTACCTTCGAGGGCAACATTTGCATCAATAGTCACTTGTACCTACACCTCACTTGTAGAATGAAAAGGCTAAATATTTTGGAGAGCCTGCAAGAAGTAGAAGCTCAATAACATGTGTCTATTGGACAGGCTCGTCCTATACTGTAAGCCCAGCACATGAACAATTGCCTGGCCCCTCTGCTCGATAATCCTGAGAGAAGAGGCTACTTAACATGACAAAATTATCTCGGATGCATACAAATAATCTTCTGGCTTTGTGACCCAGCCACTCTAAATGCAACCACCAGAGTACTTCAAAGAGGTAAGGTCACATAGCCTTGCTGAGTTGTGTGTAATACAAAAGAGCCTGTGTAGAATACATAAGGTGGAGCCATTCGTGGGTTTGGGTAATTATAGAGCCCTATAGATGATCTATTCTATTAGGTGAAAAATAAAGATATATTATGGAAAATGTAGGGTTAGTTCACTCAGGGGTAACAACAGTTGTACAGACAATAGTTGTGGCGAGTAACGCTAAACACTTATTTAAAGAACACTAGGTGCATAAACGCTAATTACAAAATGTGCATAATCTGCATGTGTTTATGGTCCACCACATCCTTGGTTGTCACACAACTGTTGTGGGAAAAATGCATTGTATAACTTCTGTTCCACTGAGTGTGCACTCAGTCCTAGGGTATGAGTCTATAATTAAACACGTTGTAAATTGTGAAGCAATGTGATCAATAAACCTCACCTTCCCAATCACTGCAATATTGTCTTGTTTTGATATGTGCTTCGTTGAATTAAAAACAGTTGTAGGGTTAACTGTAAGGATATGGTAACCAATTAGCGAACGTCAGGATTGCTGATTTAGAATAAGTTGGATAAGGTTAGCCAACGTGAATGAATGAGATGTGAGTTGTTGTGGCATAAAATGTGTACATATAATATTCTTACAACACGTGCCTCCAGAGATTTACAGCACTGTGGGTGGCTGTCTGATACTGTACAGTTAGTTTAAAACCTTCTCCATAGAGAAATTATATCTCCATTGGGATCCAATGCCTTATATTGGAGAGGACCATCTAAGGAAATAAAAAATGATCTGAAAGAGTAATATCACTTAATTCAATTAGTTTGGCCGGAGTAAGCTACTCCAATGGCTGACTCTGTACAGTAGATAATGAGTCTGGTGATATTTCTTCTCTCTGCCAGAGACTGAAAGAGCTGAAGCAGCGGGAGTTTGCCCGGAACGTGTCCTCCAAATCCAAGAAGGATGGCAGAAAGCAAGAGAGAGCACTACGACGTTTACATGAGCTGGCCGAACAGCGGCTGGAGGGCCAACGGTGGGTGGAACAGCCAATGGACTCGTATGTGTCCCTATATGACAGAATTGCAACAGGCTGTAAATTAGTTTTAGAACGAGTTGGAATTGTAATTTACGTAAGTTAAAATACCTATCAAAATAAATGTTAGATGTATTTATTTTTGGGGGATGAATAAGACGATGAGCACGGTTACATGCACACAATGTGATAGTAGTGTGGATAGTCTAGTTAATATAATAGTTCATGTAGAACATGTCCACGCTTTGCAAGAAGAACAATTTCCCATCTCAAATCTGGCTGCTTGATGGGACTTTTGATAAATGCAGAAAATCGGCAATCAAAATAAACGTTCTACCACAGTGACCGTGTTATTGTGTTATAATAACAATAACACTATTTGATTCTGAGTTCAGACATATACAGTTTGTATGAAAACCAGGTGTTTTAAATCGGTGTATGTTTACTTTGATTATGACCTTACGCCGATTACGATAAGCAGAGTAAGGTGTTTGCATGACTAATGCTATACTCTGCCTTCTGCCATAATCAGTTTAATATATAATTATTGTTGTGCATGTAAACATACTCATTGTCACCAGTTGTTTTTTGGTGTTGATTTTTGGATGTTGGCTGCTATCATACTGATTCTAGTGTCAACTCCTTTCTGTGCAGCGTACCTGGTAGTGGACCCATGTTCCGATCTACCACTGTGGCCGTGGAGGGAGGCTACAGGGAAGCCCGTGGTGACAGAGCCAGCAGCCGGGCACAGAACAGCACCCAGGAACACACAATGTGTCCAAACGTCACCTTAGACACACTTGCAGATAACACCAGCACCATTCAGGCCCAGCAAACTCCCAGCACTGTGGCCGGAAAGTGTGGCCAAAAAATCTCTTTCTCCTTCCCTAAAAAGGCCTCTCTGAAGCTGGAGTCTTCGGCGGCGGTGTTCTGCCAGGCCGGGGAGGACGGGTCAAGCAGGCATGCATGTAGACAGAGGCTCAGTGTGCAGCTCAACTCCCCACGGCCTCCCACTGGCCTAGACTCCCCCAGCCCCCCTGCCAGCGAGAAGGCTCTGCATAACAAGGGGAAGATTCACATTGCAGGCTCACAGGTTCAGGGGTTAACCAATGCACCACCGGGGTCAGACAGCTCGATGCCCCCAGCTGATTTGTGCACTATCCTCGTTTATTCTGAGGATGTGGCTTTTCCCTGCACAGTCCAATCTTCCATGTTTCTCTCCCATTCA
This sequence comes from Oncorhynchus nerka, assembly GCF_034236695.1. Taxonomy (NCBI): domain Eukaryota; kingdom Metazoa; phylum Chordata; class Actinopteri; order Salmoniformes; family Salmonidae; genus Oncorhynchus; species Oncorhynchus nerka. Next base: position 40,856,017 of record NC_088397.1, read on the forward strand.
AACACATTAGATGACTGTGAACTGGACATGGTGCAGGGAAGTCTAAAAAGCAACTTGGCTGAACAAAGACAGGAAACTGAGTTGGAAAAAGGACAGAGGACAGAGCCTGACAAAATCATGTTAGCAGATAATGTCTCCCATAAGGGAGGACACCCATTGTTGAACTGCGCTAATCATTCGAATGAAACAATTTACACTCAACCCCAAGACAAAGATCTACGTGTGTCAGAGGATGAGAAATGGACAGTTGCAAGGCCATGTAAACCTTTCCACTCTATCCTCAGTAGAAATGGGAAAACGGTGCTCCAGTGGCCCTCTGAGATGTTGACATTCACCAGGACAAGTCCATCTATTTCCTTCAGCTGCAACCCACTCCATTTTGACTTCAGAGCCTCCACTAAAGATGCTGGCTGCAGAGTGGTGGAAAGAGATGTCGAGAAATCAGCTGAATTAGCTAAGAAGTCCTACAGCGATGAAGCAACCCTGGAAACACGTGAGCTGTTTAAGAGCTTGCCAAGCCCAGAGCGCATCCTTGTTCAGGAGGATTGCGAGAGGCCTAAAAGTCATGGTTGCGAGGAGCCAAGCAACACACTCATCAGAAAGGATGAGCAGTGTTGCAATTATTCAGCACAGTTGGCAACCACAAGCTTGACACACACAGCTATGGCTGTGGACACACGCAGGTGTTGTAGCACAAGCCAGAGGAGGAGAAGGCGGCAGGGGCACAGACGGATGACTCACCAGGGGGGTGACAGATATGAAGGGGCAACAGAAAGATTTGGTAATTGCCTGACACTTCCCAATCATTGTGAAAGACTTGATGACCAAATAAGTGATAGCAGTGCAAAAAAAATTCAGCCAGACGAGCCCAAGCAATCACCCTCAATTGAGGGCAACGAGGGGAGAATTGAAGCTTACAGAGACACAGCAGGTGTTGTGAGGCAGGCATTGGCAGAGTGTGTGAATGGCACAGCAGCTAGTCTGGCCCACTCTGATGAGGCTCTCCAGGGTCCAGGACAGATCAACGAGGGCAATATGCGCAATCAGCAGTCCAAACACATAAATGCAATAGAACACACATCTCTCAACTGTGGATCTCTCCAGACCAACCCGGTCATCACAAGTGCAGACCAGACGAATAAAATATATCCCACACTCTTAAAACACCAGCCACTCCCTGAATCACTGTTACAGGAAGGTGGAAGATGTCGAAAAAGGACTATGGATGACCAAACTGTCGGTAGTACTTGTGTGAACTCTTTGCATAAACCAAACAAGAGGCGAAGAAGGAGGAGAAGGGCATGTGGAGCTCATCAGAGTTCAGTGGCTGACGTGAGCTGTGGAGAGAGATATGAGCAGAGTCGAGGAGCAAATGGCATTAGCCCATGCACTGGCTCTGACTCCCCTGGACCTGAGGATAAATTGAACCCTGATGCACTTGAGAAGAGTATTGACAGTGTAAATGTCAGATCCAGCTGCAAAGGCCAGATCAATGGGTCAGATCTCAAGAGGTATATTTTTGATTCCGGAGCTAAGGGCTCAGATGTTATTGTTGCACATAAGTCTGTGATGAGCCCAGATCAGCCCAACTTTCACAGTAAGAGTGATGGCTCCTGTAAAGTATTTCTACCAATAGGCAATGGGAAAATGTCAGAGACCTTGAATGCTAGCTACACAAAATTAGAGCAGGAATCATTTAACTCAAAGGACTGTTACAGGTCCACACTGGACAGACTGGAGAAGCATTGCCTCCAACATCTCCAAGCCCACAGGAAGGCTATGGACTATCAAACGTTCCCTGACAAACTGAAACCAGTTTTAGCCAGCCCGCACATCCCTGTGTCCTCCCCCATAGTACTACACCCTGTACAACTTCCTCTACCATTATCTACCTCCATCACCATCCACCAGACTTTCCTGCAGCACCATGCTGACTTCCTCCAGCCACAGCCCCTACTCATGTCACCTATCCTCCCCTTCACTCACCTGCCACTGGGGGCAGAGGTTTGCTCACACAGTCACTCTCCCTTTATTTACCAAGACCCAATTTCGGTCATGGCACGACCGAGCCTGCACCCCATGACTATGTCCTTTCACCCCCTGCCTCGCACTATGTTTCCTCATATATTCCCACATCACCACACTGTCATCCCCCTACAACCTCTGTTTTAAGACTCCATTGTCCCCTATAGAATTATAATTACTAGTGTAGCCCTCTTTGCTTTGTAAAGTCTGGTTTTGACGACATAGTATATACACTATATGTACACAAGTATATGGACACCCCTTCAATATGTGGATTCGGCTATTTCAGCCACACCTGCTGCTGACAGGTGTATAAAAATAAGCACACAGCCATGCAATCTCCATAGACAAACACTGGCAGTAGAATGGCCTTACTGAAGAGCTCAGTGACTTTCAATGTGGCATTGTCATAGGATGCCACCTTTCCAACAAGTCAGTTTGTCAAATGTCTGCACGGGTAGAGCTGCCCCGGTCAACTGTGTGTGATGTTATTGTGAAGTGGAAACATCTAGAAACAACAACGGCTCAGCCGAGAAGTGGCCACACAAGCTCACAGAACGGGACCGCCAAGTGCTGAAGCACGTAAAAATCATCTGTCTTCGGTTGAAACACTCAATACCGAGTTCCAAACTGCCTCAGGATCAAACATCAGCACAATAACTGTTTGTCGGGAGCTTCATGAAATCGGTTTCCATGGCCGAGCAGCAGCACACAAGCCTAAGATCACCATGCGCAATGCCAAGCGTCGGCTGGAGTGGTGTAAAACTCACCACCATTGGACTCTGGAGCAATGGAAACGCGTTCTCTGGAGTAATGAATCAAGCTTCACCATCTGGCAGTCCGATGGATGAATCTGGGTTTGATGGATGCCAGGAGAATGCCTGAATGCATAGTGCCAACTGTGCCAACAATTTGGTGGAAGAGAATAATGGTCTGGGGCTGTTTTTCATGGTTCGGGCTAAGCCCCGTAGTTCCAGTGAAGGGAAATCTTGACGCTACAGCATACAATGACATTCTAAATTATTCTGTGCCTCCAACTTTGTGGCAACAGTTTAGGGGAGGTCCTTTCCTGTTTCAGTGCCCCATGACAATGCCCCAGTGCACAAAGCGAGGTCCATACAGGAATGGTTTATCGAGATCAGTTTGGAAGAACTTGACTGGGCTGCACAGAGCCCTGACCTCAACCCTATCGAACACCTTTGGGATGAATTGGAATGCCGACTGCGAGCCTAATCACCCAACATCACTGCCCGACCGCACTAATGCTCATGGCTGAGTGGAAGTAAATCCCCATACCAATGTACCAACATCTAGTGGAAAGCCTTCTCAGATGAGTGGAGGCTGTTATAGCAACAAAGGGACACCAACTCCATAATAATGCCCATGATTTTGGAATGAGATGTTCGACGAGCATATAGTGTACTGGGAGTGCTTTGTTAGAGCGTTAGAACGTTTATCTATTATTTTAGGGCAGCTCTCATTGTATTTATTTATCTATTGTATATCAGAAAGCATAGCGTTCTGTGTGAAAATGTGTTTAGACATCTTCTCTGTCGAAACATTGATTATTAAAATATTGCATAGGAGCTCTTAGAGGATGCGGCTCTCCTATTCTTTTTCAAGTGTTCTACTCCGCTAGCCAGCAACTCGCCTAAACAGATGCGTGTTTCTTTCGCCTCCGAAAAATCTATTTCCAGAATGGGTTATCGAACACCCAAGAATTTGATAGAGGTTTCCAACACTTCTCCACTGTCAGTGTGTTTTCTTGTTTTGCATAGTTCCATTTTAAGGTTTTATCAGCATCAGCTTTATCAGACTTTGAGGGTTGAGTTTTTAATAATTCACTATGGATTATAATAGTGTTTACCATTATGTAATGGGAATATGTTTTAGAATTAATATATTGTGCTTAAATGTTATCGTTTTAATGATTCCTTTAAAATAGTTCAAATATAATTCCACTTGGGTGGAGGAAAGATATTCCATTGTGTCATCCATTATGTAGGTACAGTTGAAGTCGGAAGTAAACATACACCTTAGCCAAATACATTTAAACTCAGTTTTTCACAATTACTGAGATTTAATCCTAATAAAAATTCCCTGTTTTAGGTCAGTTAGGATCACCACTTTATTTTAAGAATGGCAAATGTAAGAATAATAGTACAGCGTTATTATTTATTTCATCACATTCACAGTGGGTCAGAAGTGTACATACACTCAATTAGTATTTGGTAGCATTGCCTTTAAATTGTTTACCTTGGGTCAAACATTTTGGGTAGCCTTCCACAAGCTTACCACAATAAGTTGGGTGAATTTTGCACCATTCCTCCTGACAGAGCTGTTGTAACTGAGTCAGAGCACACGCTTTTTAAGTTCTGCCCACAAATTCTCTCAAGGATTGAGGTCAGGGCTTTGTGATGGCCACTCCAATACTTTGCCTTTTGTTTTCCTTAATTAAGCCATTTTGCCACAACTTTGGAAGTATGTTTGGGTCATTGTCCATTTGGAAGTCCATTTCCGACCAAGCTTTAACATCCTGACTTATGTCCTGAGATGTTGCTTCAATATATCCACATAATTTTCCATCCTCATGATGCTATCTATTTTGTGAAGTGCTCCAGTCCCTCCTGCAGCAAAGCACCCCCACAACATGATGCTGCCATCCCGTGCTTCACGACTGGGATGGTGTTCTTCGACTTGCAAGCCTCCCCCTTTTTCCTCCAAACATAACGATGGTAATTATGGCCAAACCGTTTTATTTTTGTTTCATCAGACCAAAAAGTACGATCTTTGTCCACATGTGCAGTTGCTTTTTAATGGCGGTTTTGGAGCAGTGGCTTCTTCCTTGCTGAGCAGCCTTTCAGGTTATGTCGATATCCACGTTTTTCTGTACAGACAATTCTTTACCAGTTTCCTGCATCATATTCACAAGGTCCATTGCTGTTGTTCTGGGATTGATTTGCCCTTTTCACACCAAAGTACATTCATCTCTAGGAGACAGAACGTGTCTCCTTCCTGAACGGTATGGCGGCTGCGTGGTCCCATGGTGTTTATACTTGTGTACTATTGTTTGTACAGATGAACGTGGTTCCTTCAGGTGTTTGGAAATAGTTACCAAGGATGAACCAGACTTGTGGATGTCTACAAAAAAATGTTCTGAGGTCTTGGCTGATTTCTTTTGATTTTCCAATGATGTCAAGCAAAGAGGCACTTTGCAGGTAGGCCTTGAAATACATCCACAGGTGATGTCAATTAGCCTATCAGAAACTTGACATCATTTTCTGGAATTTTCCAAGCTTTTTAAAGTCACAGTCAACTTATTATATTTAAACTTCTGACCCACTTGAATTGTGATACAGTGAATGGTAAGTGAAATAATCTGTCTGTAAACAATTGTTGGAAAAATTACTTGTGTCATGCAGAAAGTAGATGTCTTAACCGACTAGTTTGTTAAAACCTAACCGACTAGTTTGTTAAAAAGAAATTTGGGGAGTGGTTGAAAAACAAGTTTTAATGACTCCAACCTAAGTGTATGTAAACTTCCGACTTCAACTGTATGCGGATGACTCAACACTATACACGTCAGCTACTACAGCAACTGAAATGAATGCAAGTTTCAGAGTGGTTGGCCAGGAATAAGTTAGCCATAAATATTTCTAAAACTAAAAGTATTGTATTTGGAACAAAATACTCAATAAACCCTAAACCTCAACTAAATCTTGTGATGAATATTGTGGAAATTGAGATGACTAAAGTGCTTGGAGTAACCCTAGATTGTAAACTGTCGTGGTCAAAACATATTGATACAGTAGTAGCTAAGATGGGGAGAAGTCTGTCTATAATAAAGCGATGCTCTGCCTTCTTAACAACATTGTCAACAAGGCAGGTTCAACAGGCCCTAGTAATATTCGAACCTTAACTACTGTTCAGTCATGTGGTCAGATGCCACAAAAAAGGACTTAGGAAAATTGCAGTTGGCTCAGAGAGCTAATATTAATAATATTCATGTCAATCTCTCTTGGCTGAAAGTGGAGGAGAGATTGACTTCATCACTACTTGTATTTATGAGAGGTATTGACATGTTGAATGCACTGAGCGGTCTGTCTAAACTACTGGCACACAGCTCGGACACCCATGCGTACCCCACAAGACATGAGGTCTCTTCCCCTGTCCAAGTCCAGAACAGACGATGGGAGGCACACAGTACTGTATAGAGCCATAACTACATGGAACTCTATTCCACATCAAGTAACTGACGCAAGCAGTAAAATTTGATTTAAAAAACAGATTAAAAAAATAACTTAAACACCTTCACAGCGAGGACTGTGAAGCAACACAAACATTGGCACAGACACATGCATACATAGACACACACAAACACGATAACATACGCACTATACATACACATGGATTTAGTACTGTAGATGTTTGGTATTGGTGGAGTAGGGGCCTGAGGGTACACAGTGTGAAATCTGTGAATGTATTGTAATGTTTTTATAATTATATAACTGCCTTAATTTTGCTGGCCCCCTGAAGAGTAGCTGCTGCCATAATAAATACAAAATACAAATACAATGGTAGGGACTAACTGAGCTGGTCTTGGGTCATTGATAAGTGATTGTTTCAACGCAGCCTTGAAATGCGTGGACAGAGCCCAGGAGCAAAGATGATTTTGATGGACTGCCTCATTCCTATAGAGTATCTTTAGAATTCAAGGCACACTTCCACAGCATTCTGCAGCGATACGTCATCCCATCTGGTTTGCGCTTAGTTTGACTGTCATTTGTTTTTCAACAGGACACTGACCAAAACACACCTCCAGGCTTGGTAAGGGCTACTTAATAAAAAAGGAGAGTGATGGTGCCGCATCAGGTGACCTGGCCTCCAAAATCACCCGACATCAACCCAATTGAGATGGTTTGGGATGTGTTGGACAGCAGAGTGAAGGACAGCAGAGTGAAGGACAAGCAGCCAACATGTGCTCTGCATATGTGGTAACTGTTTGGAAAGCATTCCAGGTGAAGCTGGTTGAGAGAATATCCTGGCAGTGTGGTGCCAGGATAACAATCTCTCCCTTAACATGACCAAGACAAAGGATATGATCGTGGACAACAGGAAAAGGAGGGCCGAGCATGCCCCCCATTCTCATCGATGGGGCTGTTGTGGAGCAGGTTGAGAGTTTCAAATTGACTTGATTTGGCACAAAAAAAAGATTGGCAGATCCTCAGAAAGTTCTACAGCCACACCATCTAGAGCAGGGGTGTCAAACTCAAATACCCAGTGGGCCAAAATGTAAAACCTGAACAAAGTCACGGGCCAACATTGAACAAATTAACCTTTTAATATGGACCCAAACAAGTTTTGCTTTAACATTGAATATGGAACAAGCATCGCTTATTACCATACAATATATAATTTAATAGTGGAGACATGCAAAATCGAATTTCAAATGAAAAAACACATCAATGGCATTCATTTATTAAATAAATAAAATTTAAATAAAAATTGTATGCCTTTTCTATTTGCAGCCTTCTGATTTAAATACCAAAATAAACTTTTTCCACTGGCTAATAATTTTACAAATAAAATGATAATAAATCAATCAACCATTCAAGCCCATGCCTTGTAGCAAGAAAAAGTGCATAAAGAAAACGTTAATTATTGCACACTGGTCTAATCTGATGTGCCCAAGCCAGATACCTGGCATCTCTTCTTGGATGCTAGTTCATCAATATCTGGGCTCAAGCTCTGAGCTGAAGAAATCCTCAGTATCGAGCGAAGATGTTCATCAGTCAGACGTCTCCTGTGAGTTGTTTTGGTCATCTTCATCGAGGAGAAAAGTTGCTCGCATAGATAAGTGCTGCCGAACATGGAGAGCATCTGAGCAGCTTGGTTGCGGAGCTGAGGCATTGTGTCAGGGATGAACCGTGGAAACTGTGCGGCGCCCACAGCATCATACTTTGACTTCAGCGTGTCGTTGCACTGGAGTTCAATCAGCTCCATTTGGATGTTGGTTGGTGCATTTTCCACATCAACTGCGAAGGGATTACTAAGCACTCAGCGGCGAGAACACTGAGTTTTTCAGCAAACTGTGCGCATGGGAACACGGCGGTAGAGATCTGCGCTTTTATGGATTGGCAGCAGGGAAAATGGCAAGGGTTTCCTTGCAGCATCTGATTCTCCCACAGGCACAGTTTAGTTTTGAAGGCCCTCACTGCAGCGTACATGTCTGTGATGATGCGCCCCCGCCCCTGAAGCTGCAGGTTCAGCGCATCGAGATGGCTCGAGATGTCACAGAGAAAGGCCAGCTCACACAGGAACTTTTGCTCCCGGAGCTCTGCTGTATCCTTCCCTTTGGTTTCCAGGAATTGACATATTTCCTCACGCAGCTCGAAACATCTGTTCAGTACTTTTCCTCTGCTTAGCCATCTCACCTCTGTGTGATACGGCACGTCTGCGTATTCCGAACCACACTCCTCCAGAAAATATTTAAACTGGCGGTGATTTAGACCTTTGGCTCTTATAAAGTTAACTACCTGTGTTACTGTGGTCATAACATGTTCCATCTTTAGGGCTTTGGCACACAGTGCTTCCTGATGTATGATGCAGTGGTAAACAGTTAGCTCACCTGCACAGTTCTCTTCCCGCATCTTCTCCCGAACCATGCCCACCAGTCCACTCTTTTTACCGCCCACGGGCCAGAGTTTGACACCCATGATCTAGAGCATCCTGACCGGTTGCATCACTGCCTGGTATGGCAACTGCTCGGCCTCCGACCGCAAGGCACTACAGAGGGTAGTGCGTATGGCATCACTGGTGCCAAGCTTCCTGCCATCCAGGACCTCTATACCAGAAGGTGTCAGAGGAAGGCCCTAAAAATTGCCAAAGACTCCAGCCACCCTAGTCATAGACTGTTCTCTCTACTACCGCACGGCAAGCGGTACCGGAGCGCCAAGTCTAGGTACAGAAGGCTGAATCCACAGATTCCTGAACATTTAATCAAATGGCTTCCCAGACTATTTTAATTGACCCCCCCCCCTGTTATTATCTATGCACACTCAATTTACCTCTACCTACATGTACATATTAGCTCAATTGCTTCGACTAACCTGTGGCCCCACACATTGACTCTGTACCGGTACCCCTGTATATGGCCTTGCATCTGTTATTTTGTTGTTGCTTTTTAGTTATTTGATATTTTAAATTTTTTTTCGTCTAATATTTAATACTCTTTATTATATATATACAGTTAAAGTCAGACGTTTACATACTGTTATGCAGGTGAGTGAGGAC